>NC_090656.1:2700228-2914572 GCF_040937935.1 Hyperolius riggenbachi | reverse complement strand
GTACGGCGGTGGGCGACGGAGCCTTGTGTGTGCGCAATACAATGACCAGCGCGCCTGAAATAGAATGTTTGTCAGATAACAAATTATTAACCAGTCAAGGACGACATCGAAACCACTCTACGAAACAAACAGGACAGGAAAACTATTGTGCATTGTATGTCCGCCAAACTTACAAGAATGCACAGGAAAACATGAAAGAGCAGGTTAAGTTATAACAAACGTATGAAACGCCCCTGGTCAAGTCATATATACTACTGCAGCTATGTGCCCCCTAGATACCAAGTGCAGCCCCTCTCTAGCCATCATTACTAATTCTGCCATGTTCCTCAGATATTATCCTCTTTCCCAAAAATTAAGACATCCCCTGAAAGTAAGTCCTAGCAGGAATTTCGAGCATGCTTGGAATAGAAGCCCTACCTGAAAATAAGCCCTGGCGGCAGTAAGGGGGAAAAGTAGGGCAGCATGTGTTATTACTGGAGCCGATGGTCTTACGGGAAGGTAGACACGGGAATAAAGGAGGACACAGATACAGAGGGGAAAAAAAGGTGCCTGGCTCTTCTACTGACCACATATGCTATTGCTCCGTTGTTATTGCCTGATGAAGCGGGGTCAAACCTGCGAAACGCTTTGCATATTTGGAGTTCATAAATAAAATATATTGACTGTCTTTACTACAGTCGTTGTGTGTCTACTTGGAGGAGGCAAGTCCACCACTACCTCCTCTATTTACCAAGAATTTGGTTTTTAAGCTCATTTAGCTTCCTTTTATCCTTTTGGCGCCTCTGTTCTCCTGCATAATAGATACAGAGGGGGACACCAGGGGATACTAAAGGTACAAGAGCGACACACAAGAGGTGGATCCAGTACAGGAAGAGGCGGCGCAGAGGGGGAGGCAGGAGGACACACAGCACAAGAACTTGTGTGCTCATAAAAAATATAAGACCTCCCCTGCAAATAAGCCCTAGTAAAAAAATTAATAAGACATTGGCTCATATGCAATTAGCTTTTTCTCCTGAGCCATCTCCTAGGAGATTATTTTCATACTGTATTCTCTTTAAAATAACTTAGAAGCATTTTACAATAGAAAAGGTACCTAAAAGTTGGTGAAAAAGTAATGTCAAAACTATTTTGTGTATTTTCTTGCTTGCTGGAGATAAAAGGCATTTTATTGACAAGTTTGACAATACCACCCAGGAGAAAACTCAGGAGAAAAAGTTAATAGCCTATGGACCACAGTCTTATTTTCAGGGAAACACATACCTGCTGCGCCTCAGAAAGAGAGAGAGAAACACCGGATGTAATGTTTACACAGCACACACCCTTCCTGCAAGACCACACTCTATGCTAGGCTGCTGTCACCACATGTCAGGCCGGGTTCACACTGCTAACCCACGGTATGATCGCATCGCACCGCCAAAAAAAGCCAAGATTACTGAGGCACTGCGCGGTAATCTCCATTCTGGCTGCAGGCCAAACAGGAAGTGCGGCTCTCTAGCTCTCACTTCCTGTGGCCGACGGTAGAACTGCAAGAAGGTGTACTGGCAAAATACACTTCCGGGCATGCGCAACACGAATACATGTGGCAAACAGTTTTAAAATAGCGGCGCCACAGACTTACTTGCAGGGGGCTGGTGGAAGCCCCAGGTAAGTGAATCTTTTTTTCTTTTCACTCAGTTAAAGTTCCCTTTAGGGGGAAAACAGGCCTGAATGCAAAGTCGTTAAAGAGGAACTGCAGTGAATATAACATCATTAATAAAATTGCTTATTTTTTACATTATTCATTTATAGAGTATTCAGTGTTTGTCTACAGTAAAATCTTTCCTCTCCCTGATTCACATTCTGAAAATGATCACAGGTGGTGACAAGTTTAGTTCTGCCAGGTGATCTGTACGGAATGTTCGTTACTCAGACTTCTATGCAAGGAGGGAGATACTGGTTGTCTACACAAGCTATCGCCTCCATACATTTCCTCTTTAATCTCCAGATACCTCCCCGCCCGGACCCTCCGTTCCTCACAGGAGACCCTTTTGTCCTCCAGCCTAGTCTCCTCCTCTCACTCTCGCATCCAAGACTTCTCACGGGCTGTCCCTTTCCTTTGGAACTCTCTCCCTAAGTCGGTTCGTCATGCCACAAGTCTGGAAACCTTCAAACGTACGCTTAAAACACTCCTGTTCAGACAAGCCTATAATTTGCTATAGGCAGCACTGAAGGCACACTGGCTCACCCACTAATCCTTGTGTTTCCTTCCCTGTTGTTTCCTCCCCACTACCCTCTAGATTGTAAGCCCGCAAGGGCAGGGACCTCCTCCTAGTGTTTCTCATACTGCTGTTATTTTAACATATGTACATGTACCAACTACATATCAACTATGTATGTATCTGTATTTATTATATTCAATGTCATGACTGTACAGTGTCTTGTATTTCTTATGTATATTTGTTCCCCATTATTTGTTTGTACTATGTACAGTGCTACGGAAGATGTTGGCACTATATAAATAAAAAAAAAATAATAATAAATAAAAAAATATATAAATAATAATACTGGTTGCTTGGCAGCTGGGAAAAGCCGTTATTTGCAACAAGGTTCACAGACAGGAAACTGACAGAACCATGGCAATGACATCACACTGTGGGAGGGGTTTCACCACAATATCAGCCACAGACACATCCCTGATGATGTATTCAAGAAAATGTTATAAGGAAAGGAAGGGGTCACCACACTCAACCAAACGGGGGGGGGGGGGGGTGCTATCATGCTATGGGGGTATTAGACACATATGAAAAATAGGGAGGGGGGGGAGAAGAGGTCACCCATAATAAAGCACCACTCTGTTTCAAAAAAGTATCAAAATATTTGTTCGAATAAATATTGTAACACTTTTTGAAACAAACGGGGTGGCGCTTTATATACGGGTATTCAGGAAAAGGTAAATCTTTCTCATGGGAAAGGGGGTATCAGCTACTGACTGGAATACATTTCAATCCTGGTTAAAGTGGACCTGAACTCTTGCACAGGACACAAGGGAAACATAACAGGAATGCACCCTGTATGTATTCAAAGACTTTGGCCTGTGTAATTCTCCCTCATTTGTGTCTAATCACTAGTTGTAATCTGATCTCTCCTCTGTGTCACATGACTGCCTATGGCAGAGATGGCAGATACGCCCATTTCAAAGCACAGGATGTAAACAATATGTCGGCTTCCATGAATCAGGAAGTAGAAACTGTGCAGGTTTATTTTAGGATTTGTATCAGCTGTAACACAGAAATGTTTTTTATGTAAAGGTTATTATGCTGTTGTGAAATTATTAGAGCGGGGAGGAAGTTCTGAGTTCAGGTCCACTTTAAAGTTCCTAAAAAAAAAAAAAAAAAAAAAAGTTGATTGCAAAATGCTTTTTTCACTTCAACCAACTATTTTGACTTACACAATTTTTTTTTACTATATTCTCGAACACACGTGTGTGGTACCTTGAACAACTTTCAACCAATCGTAAAAGATTGGATTGGTTTTGTTGAATCGCAAATAAATAAATAAATACAAATGTGGAACTTGTGTGGCCACTTTAGCACATGTGGCAGTTATGGTGAGCTCCTACTAAACCAGAAGGTTCAACATTACAATACACACAACTCCTAAACTGGAGTAACTCTTGTATAAACAGGCCTAACCTTCCAGAAGTGAGCTAAGCTTTCTGTGCCCTCGCATGGTACGCATGACATGTCCTCTTTATCTCTGCAGCCAGAGCAGAAGCGAATAGCTCGCGCTGTTTGTGAATAATGGAATTCACTAGTTCCTGTTCACTGTTTGAACTCCACGAATCTAGAGAGCAATCTATGTGCGCTCATCTCCTTCCTGCTGCCATTCCTCCCGCCGCTATCATCATTAGTTCTTCCTCTGCTTCCAGCCAGCAGGAGGGGCCAATCCTATCAGCAAAACTGACAGGCCAGTGACTCCGCCCAGCCCGCCTATCAGCTGATCCGCAGGAAGGGCCAATTCTATCAGCAAAACTGACAGGCAGTGATCAGTGACTCCGCCCAGCCCGCCTATCAGCTGATCCACAGGAAGGGCCAATTCTATCAGCAAAACTGACAGGCAGTGATCAGTGACTCCGCCCAGCCCGCCTATCAGCTGATCCGCAGGAGAGGCCAATTCTATCAGCAAAACTGACAGGCAGTGATCAGTGACTCCGCCCAGCCCACCTATCAGCTGATCCGCAGGAAGGGCCAATTCTATCAGCAAAACTGACAGGCAGTGATCAGTGACTCCGCCCAGCCCGCCTATCAGCTGATCCGCAGGAGGGGCCAATTCTATCAGCAAAACTGACAAGCAGCGATCAGTGATTCCGCCCAGCCCGCCTATCAGCTGATCCGCAGGAAGGGCCAATTCTATCAGCAAAACTGACAGGCAGTGATCAGTGACTCCGCCCAGCCCGCCTATCAGCTGATCCGCAGGAAGGGCCAATTCTATCAGCAAAACTGACAGGCAGTGATCAGTGACTCCACCCAGCCCGCCTATCAGCTGATCCGCAGGAGAGGCCAATTCTATCAGCAAAACTGACAGGCAGTGATCAGTGACTCCGCCCAGCCCGCCTATCAGCTGATCCGCAGGAAGGGCCAATTCTATCAGCAGAACTGACAGGCAGTGATCAGTGACTCCGCCCAGCCCGCCTATCAGCTGATCCGCAGGAGGGGCCAATTCTATCAGCAAAACTGACAAGCAGCGATCAGTGACTCCGCCCAGCCCGCCTATCAGCTGATCCGCAGGAAGGGCCAATTCTATCAGCAAAACTGACAGGCAGTGATCAGTGACTCCGCCCAGCCCGCCTATCAGCTGATCCGCAGGAAGGGCCAATTCTATCAGCAAAACTGACAGGCAGTGATCAGTGACTCCGCCCAGCCCGCCTATCAGCTGATCCGCAGGAGGGGCCAATTCTATCAGCAAAACTGACAAGCAGCGATCAGTGACTCCGCCCAGCCCGCCTATCAGCTGATCCGCAGGAAGGGCCAATTCTATCAGCAAAACTGACAGGCAGTGATCAGTGACTCCGCCCAGCCCGCCTATCAGCTGATCCGCAGGAGGGGCCAATTCTATCAGCAAAACTGACAAGCAGCGATCAGTGACTCCGCCCAGCCCGCCTATCAGCTGATCCGCAGGAAGGGCCAATTCTATCAGCAAAACTGACAGGCAGTGATCAGTGACTCCGCCCAGCCCGCCTATCAGCTGATCCGCAGGAGAGGCCAATTCTATCAGCAAAACTGACAGGCAGTGATCAGTGACTCCGCCCAGCCCGCCTATCAGCTGATCCGCAGGAAGGGCCAATTCTATCAGCAAAACTGACAGGCAGTGATCAGTGACTCCGCCCAGCCCGCCTATCAGCTGATCCGCAGGAGGGGCCAATTCTATCAGCAAAACTGACAAGCAGCGATCAGTGATTCCGCCCAGCCCGCCTATCAGCTGATCCGCAGGAAGGGCCAATTCTATCAGCAAAACTGACAGGCAGCGATCAGTGACTCCGCCCAGCCCGCCTATCAGCTGATCCGCAGGAAGGGCCAATTCTATCAGCAAAACTGACAGGCAGTGATCAGTGACTCCGCCCAGCCCGCCTATCAGCTGATCCGCAGGAAGGGCCAATTCTATCAGCAAAACTGACAGGCAGTGATCAGTGACTCCGCCCAGCCCGCCTATCAGCTGATCCGCAGGAGGGGCCAATTCTATCAGCAAAACTGACAAGCAGCGATCAGTGACTCCGCCCAGCCCGCCTATCAGCTGATCCGCAGGAAGGGCCAATTCTATCAGCAAAACTGACAGGCAGCGATCAGTGACTCCGCCCATCCTGCCTATCAGCTGATCTGCAGGAAGGGCCAATTCTATCAGCAAAACTGACAGGCAGTGATCAGTGACTCCGCCCAGCCCGCCTATCAGCTGATCCGCAGGAGAGGCCAATTCTATCAGCAAAACTGACAGGCAGTGATCAGTGACTCCGCCCAGCCCGCCTATCAGCTGATCCGCAGGAAGGGCCAATTCTATCAGCAAAACTGACAGGAAGTGATCAGTGACTCCGCCCATCCCGCCTATCAGCTGATCCGCAGGAAGGGCCAATTCTATCAGCAAAACTGACAGGCAGTGATCAGTGACTCCGCCCAGCCCGCCTATCAGCTGATCCGCAGGAAGGGCCAATTCTATCAGCAAAACTGACAGGCAGCGATCAGTGACTCCGCCCAGCCCGCCTATCAGCTGATCCGCAGGAAGGGCCAATTCTATCAGCAAAACTAACAGGCAGATCAGTGACTCCGCCCCGCCCGCCTATCAGCTGATCCGCAGGAAGGGCCAATTCTATCAGCAAAACTGACAGGCAGATCAGTGACTCCGCCCATCCCGCCTATCAGCTAATCCGCAGGAAGGGCCAATTCTATCAGCAAAACTGACAGGCAGTGATCAGTGACTCCGCCCAGCCCGCCTATCAGCTGATCCGCAGGAGGAGCCAATTCTATCAGCAAAACTGACAGGCAGTGATCAGTGACTCCCGCCCAGCTCGCCTATCAGCTGATCCGTAGGAAAGGCCAATTCTATCAGCAAAACTGACAGGCAGTGATCAGTGAGTCCGCCCAGCCCGCCTATCAGCTGATCCGCAGGAAGGGACAATTCTATCAGCAAAACTGACAGGCAGTGATCAGTGACTCCGCCCAGCCCGCCTATCAGCTGATCCGCAGGAAGGGCCAATTCTATCAGCAAAACTGACAGGCAGTGATCAGTGACTCCGCCCATCCCGCCTATCAGCTGATCCGCAAGAAGGGCCAATTCTATCAGCAAAACTGACAAGCAGCGATCAGTGACTCCGCCCAGCCCGCCTATCAGCTGATCCGCAGGAAGGGCCAATTCTATCAGCAAAACTGACAGGCAGATCAGTGACTCCGCCCAGCCCGCCTATCAGCTAATCCGCAGGAAGGGCCAATTCTATCAGCAAAACTGACAGGCAGTGATCAGTGACTCCGCCCAGCCCGCCTATCAGCTGATCCGCAGGAGGAGCCAATTCTATCAGCAAAACTGACAGGCAGTGATCAGTGACTCCGCCCAGCTCGCCTATCAGCTGATCCGTAGGAAAGGCCAATTCTATCAGCAAAACTGACAGGCAGTGATCAGTGACTCTGCCCAGCCCGCCTATCAGCTGATCCGCAGGAAGGGCCAATTCTATCAGCAAAACTGACAGGCAGTGATCAGTGACTCCGCCCATCCCGCCTATCAGCTGATCCGCAGGAAGGGCCAATTCTATCAGCAAAACTGACAAGCAGCGATCAGTGACTCCGCCCAGCCCGCCTATCAGCTGATCCGCAGGAAGGGCCAATTCTATCAGCAAAACTGACAGGCAGATCAGTGACTCCGCCCAGCCCGCCTATCAGCTAATCCACAGGAAGGGCCAATTCTATCAGCAAAACTGACAGGCAGTGATCAGTGACTCCGCCCAGCCCGCCTATCAGCTGATCCGCAGGAGGAGCCAATTCTATCAGCAAAACTGACAGGCAGTGATCAGTGACTCCGCCCAGCTCGCCTATCAGCTGATCCGTAGGAAAGGCCAATTCTATCAGCAAAACTGACAGGCAGTGATCAGTGACTCCGCCCAGCCCGCCTATCAGCTGATCCGCAGGAGAGGCCAATTCTATCAGCAAAACTGACAGGCAGTGATCAGTGACTCCGCCCAGCCCGCCTATCAGCTGATCCGCAGGAAGGGCCAATTCTATCAGCAAAACTGACAGGCAGTGATCAGTGACTCCGCCCAGCCCGCCTATCAGCTGATCCGCAGGAGGGGCCAATTCTATCAGCAAAACTGACAAGCAGCGATCAGTGACTCCGCCCAGCCCGCCTATCAGCTGATCCGCAGGAAGGGCCAATTCTATCAGCAAAACTGACAGGCAGTGATCAGTGACTCCGCCCAGCCCGCCTATCAGCTGATCCGCAGGAAGGGCCAATTCTATCAGCAAAACTGACAGGCAGTGATCAGTGACTCCGCCCAGCCCGCCTATCAGCTGATCCGCAGGAGGGGCCAATTCTATCAGCAAAACTGACAAGCAGCGATCAGTGACTCCGCCCAGCCCGCCTATCAGCTGATCCGCAGGAAGGGCCAATTCTATCAGCAAAACTGACAGGCAGCGATCAGTGACTCCGCCCATCCTGCCTATCAGCTGATCTGCAGGAAGGGCCAATTCTATCAGCAAAACTGACAGGCAGTGATCAGTGACTCCGCCCAGCCCGCCTATCAGCTGATCCGCAGGAGAGGCCAATTCTATCAGCAAAACTGACAGGCAGTGATCAGTGACTCCGCCCAGCCCGCCTATCAGCTGATCCGCAGGAAGGGCCAATTCTATCAGCAAAACTGACAGGAAGTGATCAGTGACTCCGCCCATCCCGCCTATCAGCTGATCCGCAGGAAGGGCCAATTCTATCAGCAAAACTGACAGGCAGTGATCAGTGACTCCGCCCAGCCCGCCTATCAGCTGATCCGCAGGAAGGGCCAATTCTATCAGCAAAACTGACAGGCAGCGATTAGTGACTCCGCCCAGCCCGCCTATCAGCTGATCCGCAGGAAGGGCCAATTCTATCAGCAAAACTAACAGGCAGATCAGTGACTCCGCCCCGCCCGCCTATCAGCTGATCCGCAGGAAGGGCCAATTCTATCAGCAAAACTGACAGGCAGATCAGTGACTCCGCCCATCCCGCCTATCAGCTAATCCGCAGGAAGGGCCAATTCTATCAGCAAAACTGACAGGCAGTGATCAGTGACTCCGCCCAGCCCGCCTATCAGCTGATCCGCAGGAGGAGCCAATTCTATCAGCAAAACTGACAGGCAGTGATCAGTGACTCCCGCCCAGCTCGCCTATCAGCTGATCCGTAGGAAAGGCCAATTCTATCAGCAAAACTGACAGGCAGTGATCAGTGACTCCGCCCAGCCCGCCTATCAGCTGATCCGCAGGAAGGGCCAATTCTATCAGCAAAACTGACAGGCAGTGATCAGTGACTCCGCCCAGCCCGCCTATCAGCTGATCCGCAGGAAGGGCCAATTCTATCAGCAAAACTGACAAGCAGCGATCAGTGACTCCGCCCAGCCCGCCTATCAGCTGATCCGCAGGAAGGGCCAATTCTATCAGCAAAACTGACAGGCAGATCAGTGACTCCGCCCAGCCCGCCTATCAGCTACTCCGCAGGAAGGGCCAATTCTATCAGCAAAACTGACAGGCAGTGATCAGTGACTCCGCCCAGCCCGCCTATCAGCTGATCCGCAGGAGGAGCCAATTCTATCAGCAAAACTGACAGGCAGTGATCAGTGACTCCGCCCAGCTCGCCTATCAGCTGATCCGTAGGAAAGGCCAATTCTATCAGCAAAACTGACAGGCAGTGATCAGTGACTCTGCCCATCCCGCCTATCAGCTGATCCGCAGGAAGGGCCAATTCTATCAGCAAAACTGACAGGCAGTGATCAGTGACTCCGCCCATCCCGCCTATCAGCTGATCCGCAGGAAGGGCCAATTCTATCAGCAAAACTGACAAGCAGCGATCAGTGACTCCGCCCAGCCCGCCTATCAGCTGATCCGCAGGAAGGGCCAATTCTATCAGCAAAACTGACAGGCAGATCAGTGACTCCGCCCAGCCCGCCTATCAGCTAATCCACAGGAAGGGCCAATTCTATCAGCAAAACTGACAGGCAGTGATCAGTGACTCCGCCCAGCCCGCCTATCAGCTGATCCGCAGGAGGAGCCAATTCTATCAGGAAAACTGACAGGCAGTGATCAGTGACTCCGCCCAGCTCGCCTATCAGCTGATCCGTAGGAAAGGCCAATTCTATCAGCAAAACTGACAGGCAGCGATCAGTGACTCCGCCCAGCCCGCCTATCAGCTGATCCGTAGGAAAGGCCAATTCTATCAGCAAAACTGACAGGCAGTGATCAGTGACAGGCAGAGGTCCATCACACCTCTCAATGTCCAACGTTCCAGAATGCACAATGATTCCCGGAAGACTCAACCCTCAGTAGATAATATATCCAATATCGTATTTATTTCATAATGCCAGACATATATACAGCATACAGATCAGTGGGCTGCACAGTCATACAGGCAGAGATCAGCTTAAAGTGGATCCGAGATGAAAAATTAACTATAACAAGTAACTTGTCTAAATATCTTATCTAAAGTTTAGATAGTTTACACAGCAAATCTAGCTGCAAACAGCTTCAACAGTATATGATTATTTATTCCTGTGATACAATGAGAGCAGCCATGTTCTGCTTGTGATCATTACACACAGGCAAGCTGCTCTGCATCTCCAGCCCTTAGCCTGTGAAAACTTCACTCCCCTCTCCTCTGCAATCTCTGGCTAGTAACACCTCCTCCTCCTGCCCAGACTGAGCTCCCATGAGCCCTTGCTACAGTGCCAGGGCACAAAAGGAGCTGTGGGCAAGACTTGTTTAGTTTATAGGGAATTAGAATATTAAAAGAAAACAAAAAAAGTATTTGGCTTGAGGAATGCCCTATAAACTATATGAAAGGAACACAATTATGCAATGAGTAACAGTTCATCTCGGATTCACTTTAATACAACTATCATCAGAAGGTGCTGAATTATGAATGCTGTACAAGGTTTGTGTCTATGAATAATCTCTAATGATAAATATATGCAGAGTCAGTGAGATTTCCTGATGAGCCCTGCGTCTCAGCTTGCTGCTACCCTTTGTCTTTTCCAGTAAGTGTTCAAATTCAGATGTGAAACAGAGACAAACAAACCCAGTTATCTAAAAGCTGGTTAGAGTGAACCCAAACTGCACAGCACACAATAAAAAGGCTTTATTCCACATATAGTTGCTGAAGATACTCACTTCTGTGTGATCTCTGTTTGTTTAGGCAGATCAACCTTTCTAATCGGTTCTTATCAGTGACTGTGAATAGACTGCAGGAGAGCTCTGCCTAGGCATCTTCTCCATATATAATATATAGTAAACACTAAAGCTGGCCATACACTAGGCCGATTCCCCGCCGATCGACAGCAGATTCGACCACTGGGATCAAATCTGCTGTCACATCGTTCACGCTACACGCTAAATTTCGATCTATTTCAGGACGAAATAGATCGATCTCGTCGATCGCTCCGTGCGGGAAATTACCATTGATCGCCCGCGGGTAGGGAGCGCGTCGCTAGCGGCGTTCGAGTGCCCGACGACCTACGCAATACAGCTGCAATACATTACCTGCTCCGCCGGTGCGACTCCCCAGGTCTCCACTGTCTCTTCTCCGCTCTGGTCTGGTCTCTGGCATGCTTCACTTCTTCCTGTCCCGGCAGGAAGTTTAAAGGGACTCCGAGCAGTGCAGAAACTATGGAAAGATGCATATCATTTTAAAGCTCTCTTTCTCCTCTTTCCAATGATATATAAACCACCGCCCTATGCCTTTTAGTTTTCGCTATTTTCGCGATCGAAATTGCTGCGGCCGCGACTTCGATCGCGAAAATAGAGAAAACTAAAAGGCGTAGGGCGACGATTTAGGGGTCGCCAGAAAGAGGAGAAAGAGAGCTTTAAAATGATATCCATCTTTCCATAGTTATATTGTATTACATAGGGCGACTTTTTCTCAAAGTCAGCAGCTCCATTCAGCAGGAAAAAGTCGCCCTGTGTAATACAATATAACTATGGGAAGATGGATATCATTTTAAAGCTCTCTTTCTCCTCTTTCTGGCGACCCCTAAATCGTCGCCCTACGCCTTTTAGTTTTCTCTATTTTTGCGATCGAAGTCGCGGCCGCGGCAATTTCGATCGCGAATATAGCGAAAACTAAAAGGCGTAGGGCGGTGGTTTATATATCATTGGAAAGAGGAGAAAGAGAGCTTTAAAATGATATGCATCTTTCCATAGTTTTTGCACTGCTCGGAGTCCCTTTAAACAGTAGAGGGCGCTCTACTGTTTAAACTTCCCCCAGACAGGAAGAAGTGAAGCCTGCCGGACCCGGAGGGCAGACCAGAGCGGAGAAGAGACAGCGGAGACAGGGGGAGTCGCGCCGGCGGAGCAGGTAATGTATGCGGGGGAGGGGGGAGCGGCGGCAGCACCACCACAGATTGTGAACGGTTTCATGCTGAAATCGATTCACAATCTGTTAGCAGTAAAGGCAGCCATACAATCCCTCTGTGATCGAATCAATCAGAGAGGGATCTATCTGTTGGTTGATCTGATGGCAAATCGACCAGTGTATGGCCACCTTAAGGCTTAACCCTTTCAGTGCTTTCTGTATAGGTAAAAAGTCATTTTTTTAGGCTTCAATAGCGCTGTACAACAGAATACGAAGTATACAAATAATACAACAATTCAACAACACAAGACAATAGTGGATTACAGCTAATGCAATTAGCAAATCAACTACAATACATATTTGACATGGGAAGAGACCCCTGGCCAATCTGCCTAATGTTAGGCATACACAATGCAATTTTTAGACAGATTTACTGCCAGATTGATTATTTACAATATGTCTGATCTGATTTCCGATTGATTTTTTGATCGAGTTTCCGTTCACTTCTATGAAAAATCGTTCAAAAACTTGATCGTAAATCAGATCAGACATGTTGGAAATATTCGATCTGACAGTAAATCTGTCTGAAAATTGCATCATGTGTACGTAGCATAACGGTCTAATGCCTGGCACACACCATGCAATTTCCCATCAGATAGATAGGTCGAATCTATTATTTCTGACAGGTCCAATATGATTCCCAATCAGAAAAACAATTGGAAATAATCAATTTGACCCGTCTATCTGATGGGAAATTGCATGGTGTGTATAGGGCATAAAGGGTTAAGGGATAGGATAATAGGTGAATTGTATGAGATGGCAAAGTAGTGGGCGTTGGCCAAAGTGTCCTAAGTGAGATGTATGCTTGCCTAAAGAGGTGAGTTTTTAGGTCGCACCAAAAAAAGGTAAATGTAGGCAAGTGGCAGATGCGTTGAGGGAGGGAGCACCAGGGAAAGGGAGAGGAATGAAAAAAGTCTTGTAAGCTGGAGAGAGAAGAGATGATGAGGAAGACAGGAGAATATTGTTAGTAGAGTGGAGATTAGGTGTAGGTAATACGTTTATTTAAAGGATACCCGAGGTGACATGTGACATGATGAGATAGACATGTGTATGTACAGTGCCTAGCACACTAATAACTAGGCTGTGTTCCTTTTTTTCTCTTTCTCTGCCTGAAAGAGTTAAATATCAGGTATGTAAGTGGCTGACTCAGTCCTGACTCAGACAGGAAGTGACTACAGTGTGACCGTCACTGATAAGAAATTACAACTATAAAACACTATCCTAGCAGAAAATGGCTTCTGAGAGCAGGAAAGAGTTAAAAAGGGTCAATAGTTCATAGATTTTAGCTCTGGCATACTTCATTGAAGGGGTCATTGAGCAAAAATAAGAAAACAGTAAAAACTTAAAAAAGTAGATATAAATATAAAATAAAACTGTGGAATATTTTAAAAAGTCATTTTTAGGAGAAGGAGGAGAGATACAATTGTTTACTTCATTAGATTATTTTCACCTCGGTAGGTTGTAAAGTGCTTTGCAGATGGAAGGTGCTTGTAGCTGGCAATCAGGAGGCTGAACCACCCAATCAACAGTTCAAGCTCCTGTGGGAAAGTGGCCTAAGGCCCCAGTCACACTTGAAAGCGCAATGCGGGAGTGATTTTTCCTCGACTTCACGCGGAAAGAAAATCACTGGACACTGCAGCTATTTTTCTTCTTTAGCACTGAAACGCGATCGCTGGGAAATCGCCGGAAAATGGTGCAGGCTACGCGTTTGCATTACCCGACGGCGATTCAACGCAAATTGCCCAAGTGTGAAATGGGCTCATAGGGTTTTATTACACAAGCGATTTAAAAAGCGCTAGCGTTTGAGCGCTTTGCCGAAATCGCCAGAAAAATGCTCTAGTGTGAATGGGGCCTAAGGCCAGTTTCACACTATGCGGTGGCCTTTTTTTGGCTGTGCAATGCAATGGTCGTATTGCACCGCGTTGCCAAAAAACAGCTTGCGGGGATTTCCGAATCAATGCGCAGTAATCCTCGCCCTGGCATCAGGCCAGGCAGGAAGTGAGACTCTCTATAAAAGATGAATTGCATTGAAGCGTACTGACAAAATACGCTTTCATGCAGGCGCAACGCGAATACTTGCAGCGGAGGATTTAAAATAAGTGTGGCGCCATAGACTTACATGATTTCTGGTCCACTGCATGTCGCCGTACAAGACGCCCCCTCGCGTCAGCCAGCGGTGAGAAACGTCGCTTCCATCGTATCGCGTCGCGACGTCCCGGTGTGAAAGGCCCCATCGACTTTCACTGGTGTTGCAAGGGGCCTAAAAGGTCCCTGAGGGCAAGTTCACACTATGGGCTTGATTCATTAAACTGTGATAACTCATATCATGGCCGTGCTAGCGTTTTCGCACATGTTTTGTGCGCGTTTTCGCACTTTCAAGCACAATCGCAAATTTTTGCACAGAAACTCATGCAAAAACGCTAGCGCGGTCATGATATGAGTTATCACAGTTTAGTGAATAAGCCCTGTGTGCGTTGCATAATGTCTGCGATACAACATGGCCATAAAAGCATCGTCTGGAGCAGAACCACCGTGCATTAAGGCCTAGTGCACACCAGAGCGGTTTTGCTGCGGTTTTCGATCTGCTTGCGGGTGCGGATCCGCTTGGGTAATGTATCTCAATGGGCTGGTGCACACCAGAGCGGGAGGCGTTTTGCAGAAACGCATACTCCCGGGCTGCTGCAGATTTTGGATTGCGGATGCGTTTCTGCCTCAATGTTAAGTATAGGAAAAACGTGAACCGCTCTGAAAAACGGCACTTCAGAGCGGTTTGCCAGGCGGTTTTGTTACAGTAGCTGTTCAGTAACAGCTTTACTGTAACAATATCAGAAATCTACTACACCAAAACCGCTACACAAAACCGCAAGATGCTAGCTGAAACGCTACAGAAAAAGAAGAAAGAGCGTTTCAAAATCTGCTAGCAATTTGCGGATCTGCTAGCGGTTTTTGGTGTGCACCAGGCCTAAAACCGATTTTCTTTGGTATCCACAGAAATAAAACCGGAACAGCCTACACAGCAACAGCAACAAGCCGTTCTTCAAGCTGAGACCATGGGTATAACACAAAGCATGCACTGCACATAACACAATGCATGCTCTGCACATAACACAATGCATGCTCTGCACATAACACAAGGCATGCACTGCACATAACACAATGCATGCTCTGCACATAACACAAGGCATGCTCTGCACATAACACAAGGCATGCTCTGCACATAACACAAGGCATGCTCTGCACATAACACAAGGCATGCACTGCACATAACACAAGGCATGCTCTGCACATAACACAAGGCATGCACTGCACATAACACAAGGCATGCTCTGCACATAACACAAAGCATGCACTGCACATAACACAATGCATGCACTGCACATAACACAATGCATGCTCTGCACATAACACAATGCATGCTCTGCACATAACACAAGGCATGCTCTGCACATAACACAAGGCATGCACTGCACATAACACAAGGCATGCTCTGCACATAACACAAGGCATGCTCTGCACATAACACAAGGCATGCTCTGCACATAACACAAGGCATGCTCTGCACATAACACAAGGCATGCTCTGCACATAACACAAGGCATGCTCTGCACATAACACAAGGCATGCTCTGCACATAACACAATGCATGCTCTGCACATAACACAAGGCATGCTCTGCACATAACACAATGCATGCTCTGCACATAACACAATGCATGCTCTGCACATAACACAAGGCATGCTCTGCACATAACACAAGGCATGCTCTGCACATAACACAAGGCATGCACTGCACATAACACAAGGCATGCTCTGCACATAACACAAGGCATGCTCTGCACATAACACAAGGCATGCTCTGCACATAACACAAGGCATGCTCTGCACATAACACAAGGCATGCTCTGCACATAACACAATGCATGCTCTGCACATAACACAAGGCATGCTCTGCACATAACACAATGCATGCTCTGCACATAATACAATGCATGCTCTGCACATAACACAATGCATGCTCTGCACATAACACAAGGCCTGCTCTGCACATAACACAAGGCATGCACTGCACATAACACAAGGCATGCTCTGCACATAACACAATGCATGCTCTGCACATAAAAACCAAGCACTTTATTTCATGGCATAGCCCATGTCACACAGAGTATCCAGAAACGCGCTGCAGACAGCATCTTAAGATACTGCGATCCGTTACAACGCAGACAGGAGAAAAAGCCCATACCACGGCACAGGCAGCGAGTTCAGATGTGGCAAGGCAGCACAACGCGCTTAGTGTGAATGCAACCTTAAAGGAGAACTGAATAGTAAAAAAAAAACAAAAAAAACAAAGTGTTCCACTTACCTGGGGCTTCTGCCAGTCCCTTGCAGCCTTCCTGTCCCGCGCCGGACCTCCACGATCCTCCGTTCTCCCACCGCCAGCCCCTTGCAGCCTTCCTGTCCCGCGCCGGACCTCCACGATCCTCCGTTCTCCCACCACCAGCCCCTTGCAGCCTTCCTGTCCCGCGCCGGACCTCCACGATCCTCCGTTCTCCCACCGCCAGCCCCTTGCAGCCTTCCTGTCCCGCGCCGGACCTCCACGATCCTCCGTTCTCCCACCGCCAGCCCCTTGCAGCCTTCCTGTCCCGCGCCGGACCTCCACGATCCTCCGTTCTCCCACCGCCAGCCCCTTGCAGCCTTCCTGTCCCGCGCCGGACCTCCACGATCCTCCGTTCTCCCACCGCCAGCCCCTTGCAGCCTTCCTGTCCCGCGCCGGACCTCCACGATCCTCCGTTCTCCCACCGCCAGCCCCTTGCAGCCTTCCTGTCCCGCGCCGGACCTCCACGATCCTCCGTTCTCCCACCGCCAGCTAGTTTCCTTACCGTCATCTTGTAAGTCGATGGCAACTGTGCACACCAAGCCACATGTATCTTTCTTCGCGTTCCCACCCGCAATAGCATCCTGCACTAATAGCGCAGGACGCTACTCCGGGCGGGAATACGAAGAAAGATACATGTGGCCGGGGCACGCAGGCGCAGATTCCGAGTCGACGGAACCGAAACTAGCTGGCGGCGGAAAACTAGCTGGCGGCGAGAGAACCGAGGATCGTGGAGGTCCGGCGCTGGACAGGAAGGGTGCAAGGAACTGGCAGAAGCGCCAGTTAAGTCAAACACATTTTTTTTTACTATTTAGTTCCGCTTTAAAGGAAAGCACAGGCCCTTCGCAGCCGGAGAGTTTCCATCATGTCAGCATATACACAGCATAAAGATGTATTGTACAGATACTATAATGGGAAGACGGAATTCCCCTGCTGCAAATAGCAGGGCAGCGTGTGATATGTCACAGCACAGGAGGTGACTGCATCGTATTATACTATGTACGGACAATGGCAGACACAGCGGCAGCAACCGCCAAACCTCACGCTTCCTGCACAACGCAAGGAAAAGACTCACCGACTGCTCGCGTGTAATATCACCGCAAGGCTGATTTATCCAAACAGTGGAGAAAACGTGGAGAGACCGACCAGTGCAGCCATCATAATCGCTGCTTAACTTATACAATACAACACTTGTAAAGCGCTTCTCTCCCATCCGACTCCAAACACACTTAAAGTGTACAGGACACAGAGAAATGCACGCTGAATGTATTTAGAGAGTTTAGCGTGTCTAATTCCTCCTCTGAGGACAGTCAGTGACATGACTATGTACTCTGTAATGAGCTGCAGGAGATGTCAGTGCTATATAAATACGTAATAATAATATGGTAGACATTAGACTATGACTATGGTAGGATTAGAGTGTGAGCTACTCTGAGGACAGTCAGTGACATGACTATGTACTCTGTAATGTGCTGCAGGAGATGTCAGTGCTATATAAATACATAATAATAGTATGGTAGGACATTAGACTATGACTATGGTAGGGTTAGAGTGTGAGCTACTCTGAGGACAGTCAGTGACATGACTATGTACTCTGTAATGTGCTGCAGAAGATGTCAGTGCTATATAAATACATAATAATAATATGGTAGGACATTAGACTATGACTATGGTAGGATTAGAGTGTGAGCTCCTCTGAGGACAGTCAGTGACATGACTATGTACTCTGTAATGTGCTGCAGAAGATGTCAGTGCTATATAAATACATAATAATAATATGGTAGGACATTAGACTATGACTATGGTAGGATTAGAGTGTGAGCTCCTCTGAGGACAGTCAGTGACATGACTATGTACTCTGTAATGAGCTGCAGGAGATGTCAGTGCTATATAAATACATAATAATAATATGGTAGGACATTAGACTATGACTATGGTAGGATTAGAGTGTGAGCTCCTCTGAGGACAGTCAGTGACATGACTATGTACTCTGTAATGTGCTGCAGGAGATGTCAGTGCTATATAAATACATAATAATAATATGGTAGGACATTAGACTATGACTATGGTAGGATTAGAGTGTGAGCTCCTCTGAGGACAGTCAGTGACATGACTATGTACTCTGTAATGTGCTGCAGGAGATGTCAGTGCTATATAAATACATAATAATAATATGGTAGGACATTAGACTATGGCTATGGTAGGATTAGAATGTGAGCTCTGAGAACAGTCAGTGACAGGACTATATAATCTGGAACACGCTGTGGTGGAAGATTTCAGCGCTATATACACAGTATATAATAATACAAGCAATCAGCTAATGTGCATGTTGGTCTCATAAGAAAGGTTTGCAGGAGTAATATGGACAGAATGTGAACAAAGTGCAGGGATTGCTATGAGATGGTAAGTTTAGGGGATTCAGTGAATTAGGGGTGCCGGGAGGTGAAAACTGTCATCTGGAGAAGTGAGGTCATACGGAAGAGGTGCAGACATCATAAGGGGCTGCCAACTGACTATACAAGGGCGTACATTGGTGCCAGGCAATTCTATAGTGTAAAGGTAGCCATAGATCAGAAGATTATGGGCAGATTCGACCAAAAAAAAAAATTTTATCTCTAATCAAATATGCCCATACACTTAAGGCCGATTCCCATCCGATTGCAGCATGAAATCTTCAGGGATTCGGTTGAGCCGCCACGTCCGCCTCGCTGCCCCCAATGTATAAATGTATGCAGTGTAGTGCATTTATACATTACCTGTCCTGTCGCAGCTTCCGCACAATGTTCGTCCATCTCGCCGGTAAGCTGCATATACACTAACGGCGCAAAGCGTCTCACGTCAGACATAGCGCCGCCGGCGTGTATGCGGAACCCGGAGATGGGCGGACACCACGTGGAGGCCGACACCGGACAGGTAATGTATAAATGCACACACACTACATACATTTATACATTGCAGCAGCAGCAGCAGCAGCGGCGGGGGTTTAGTCATCTCGTCGCTCATTTGCAAATCGACCGCCGTACCGCCGTGAACCCGACCAACCAACTTCGGCCCGACATCTTGCAGCATGTGCGATCAACCGTGCGGCCAATTTCTGTTCCGAAATTGGTCGTTTTGTCAGTCAGGCATGCACTTGCAGCACCAATTTTCATCCAATTCTATTATAATAATCAAATTGGATGGTCGATTGGTCGGTTGGTCAGCTGATGTATGGCTACCTTAAAGAGGATCTGTAACATGAAAAGATCCCCTGGGGGGTACTCACCTCGGGTGGGGGAAGCCTCCGGATCCTAATGAGGCTTCCCACGCCGTCCTCCATCCGTCAGGGGTCTCGCTGCAGCCCTCCGTGGAGTCCGTGCAGCGGTGACGTCAATAGCAAGGAAATGAGCAGCGCTACTTAAAAACAGACTAGTGCCTACCTGCAAAAGAGTGCAAGCCTGACTTGTGGGATATAATACACACCGAGCATACACATGACCTGTCTACCACTAGAGGAGGATGTCGGTTTCCATCAACAGCTTGCATGCAACCTATTAAGTACTCGTCCCTCCCACTGCGAAGAAGTCAATCCTCCATGGGAGGGGCCTAACACTAACTAAATCCTAACCTATGAATATACATAGCCTGGGTGTGGCTAATCAAATAAAATTGAAAATTGCGCACAAGGTGGATCAGCGCAACACCAGGCCGCCTCCGAATGGCCTCCATCAGAGATGCGCTGAGCCCCCCCAGGAACTACAAACGCACCTTGAACCCAAACAGAAGCTCTGCATATACACCAAAAGCATGGCTGTTAAGTGGGAGCAGCTCTCTGATGGAGGCCATTCGGAGGCGGCCTGGTGTTGTGCTGATCCACCTTGTGCGCAATTTTCGATTTTATTTGATTAGCCACACCCAGGCTATGCATATACATAGGTTAGGATTTAGTTAGTGTTAGGCCCCTCCCATGGAGGATTGACTTCTTCGCAGTGGGAGGGACGAGTACTTAATAGGTTGCATGCAAGCTGTTGATGGAAACCAACATCCTCCTCTAGTGGTAGACAGGTCATGTGTATGCTCGGTGTGTATTCGACCCCACAAGTGGGGCTTGCACTCTTTTGCAGGTAGGCACTAGTCTGTTTTTAAGTAGCGCTGCTCATTTCCTTGCTATGTACTAATTTAATTCGTTTTTGGTCAGCTGCTCCCACTTAACAGCCATGCTTTTGGTGTATATGCAGAGCTTCTGTTTGGGTTCAAGGTGCGTTTGTAGTTCCTGGGGGGGCTCAGCGCATCTCTGATGGAGGCCATTCGGAGGCGGCCTGGTGTTGCGCTGATCCACCTTGTGAGCGGTGACGTCAATATTTACCTTCCTGGCTCCTGCGCAGGCGCTCTGTCGGCTCCGGACTACACGGAAATACCCGATCGACGTCGGATCTGCTCTACTGCGCAGGCGCAAGTTTCCTGCGCCTGCGCAGTAGAGCGGACCCGAATGAGATCGGGTATTTCCGTGTAGTTCGGAACGGAAAGCCGCCACAGCGCCCTCGCTGGAGCCAGCAAAGGTAAATATTGAACTGACAGTCGGCACAGTCGCCGGCTGTTCAGAGGGCTGCAGCGAGACCCCCGTGGGACAGAGGACGGCGTGGGAAGCCTCATTAGGATCCCGAGGCTTCCCCCACCCGAGGTGAGTACCCCCCAGGGGATCTTTTTAATGTTACAGAGTCTCTTTAAGGCCTGTAAAGGTAAAAGGTTTATCTGCAGACAGCAGTCATGTGGCCTCCATGTTTATCTATAGTACAGCGGTCATGCATGTTGTGTCTGCCCTACAACTGAGGAGAACTGTACTGAGTTTATATTTACAGTGCAGGAGGAATACAGAGGTGACTGAGGAGTCACAGAGAGGCAGGGCTGTGGGGTCGGTACAAAAATCCACCGACTCCTCTCATTTGCATATTACAATCTTGTTGATTGAAACTATGTAACGTGAAACTCGTCTCTTAACTGCCAACGCTTAGGAATTTTACAAGACAACTGAAGTGAGAAGGATATGTAGACTACTATATTTATTCCCTTTAGTCTAAAACTAGTCCTTGGTAAGAGTACTTGTAAAAGGTACAAACCGGAACAAAGAACATCTATCAGGCCCTAGGCAATGTAAGTGTGGGTACATGTAAGAGTGATGTGCAGGTACTCTGCAGGGGAATGAGGAGATTCTTCCTCTATTACACATTCTTCATGCACAATCTGAACATGGATCAGGCCCTAGGCAATGTAACTGTGGGTACATGTAAAAGTGATGTGCAGGTACTCTGCAGGGGAATGAGGGGATTCTTCCTCTATTACACATTCTTCATGCACAATCTGAACATGGATCAGGCCCTAGGCAATGTAAGTGTGGGTACATGTAAGAATACTGTGCAGTTACTCTTCAGGGGAATGAGGGGATTCTTTCTCTATTACACATTCTTCATGCACAATCTGAACATGGATCAGGCCCTAGGCAATGTAACTGTGGGTACATGTAACAGTGATGTGCAGGTACTCTGCAGGGGAATGAGGAGATTCTTCCTCTATTACACATTCTTCATGCACAATCTGAACCAGGTTTATGGGTGATAGACAACACCTCTGTGTTCAATGTGCACAGCATTCTCAGTGGATTCCCTGCAGCTCTGTGGGGAGTGCATATGTAGAGTATAGTACTACTGTGTAACATAGTAAACCTGAGACAGATGAAATTAAAGTTTTATACATACCTGGGGCTTCCTCCAGCCGCCTTCAGGATAATCAGTACCTCGCTGTCCTCCTCCGCCACCTGGATCTTCTGCTATGAGTCCAGGTACTTGAGCCAGTCAGGCGTAGTGCGCATGCACACACTCTGCCGCCAGGAGCATACTACACCTGTGCAGCACTATTGCGCAGGTGCAGAATGTTCCTGGCTGTGGAAGCGACATAAGGCCAGACTGCGCTGACTGGCTGAATTACCGGGACTCATAGCAGAAGATCCGGGTGGTGGAGGACAGCGAGGGACTGATTAGCCTGTAGGGGGCTGGAGGAAGCCCCAGGTATGTATAAAACTTTATTTTTCATCCATCTCAGGTACCCTTTAATTCATAGTCACCAAACCAAATGTTAACAACATATCAAATTATTTGATTTCATGAGCAAAGGGAGTGCGTACATTTGCATAAATCAGCATCAACGCAGAATTATTTCCATCTCATTGACCATCTCTATTAGTGACACAGCTACACATCAGGCTTTATTCTTACAGCATAGATGTTATTTAGTATATATAAGAGATTCCTGTGTACACATCATATATACAGTCACAATCAGATGTGTATATCTGACCTTAAAAATACGGGGACTGCTTTATTGAAGCAGCACAAGTAACTCATTTTGATTGGTTTATTTCATTTTTGTGGACTAAGCACAGCTATTACTGTATGTATGAATTAATTATGATGACTATTATCTGAGAAATAGAACATTTTATCATATTTTCTATTTTAATTACAGTTTAAATTCATTAGGAGTCAGAGCATTTTTTCCTGACTCCAGGTACCCAAAATTGCTCCGATTCCACAGCCCTGAAAAGAGGCTTTTAGATTGTAAGCTCACATGGGCAGGGCTCTCTCACCGTTTGGTGTCTTGGAATGTTATTACGATAATTGAACAGCTTGCACTGTTATACATTTTATTCATCATGTTACATCTGTCAGTGTAATCACCAGTTCTGTATTATCTACCAGTGTCCATCTCTGATGTATATCATTCTCTGTATCATTATGTATCCCATGTTTGTTTTCTTACATTGTACAGCACTTACCTGGGGCTTCTACCACCAGCCGTCCTGTGCCCGCGCCGCACCTTAACGATCCTCCGTTCCCACCCCGCGGCTGAGATTCATTTTCACCAGTGGGCGACTGCGCAGCCCTGACCATCCATATACTGGTCTATGTTGCCGTCCGCAATAGTGTCCTGCGCAGGCTGCTATTGCGGATGGCACCGCGGACATGTATACGGATGGCCAGAGCTGTGCAGGTGCAGTCGCCCGCCGACTCCCAGTCAAGTGAAAATGAAACTCAGCCGTGGGGTGGGAATGGAGGATCATTGAGGACCGGCGCAGGCACAGGACAGCTGCAGGGGGCTGGCAGAAGCCCCACGTAAGATAATTCGTTTGGTTTAAGCTCCCTTTAAAGGTGATCTGAGTTTGCCAAGTGTAGATACAAGGTGGGCAGGTAAATCTGAGGTGATGGAACGGCTTGGTCACACCTAGCGGCGCTTTTGGTTTTTTAAGCGCTGGCGATTTTCAAAATCACCCTAATAGCTCTTGTGCAATGATTCCCTACGGTTCGATTCCGATCCGCTCAGCAAAGCTCTGCCTGTACCACTTTCTGAGCGTTAAAAAAAACCCTCTCAATAAATCGCTCATCCTTGTGATAGCGCTACCGATTTATGATGTGAACAAGGCCTGAAGGAAAATTCTGTGTCACAGAAGTAACATGGGGTTTCCAGGTAAATCTGGGGTGTGCAGTGATTATGGGGTGCAGGGGGCATTGGCAGGTGATTATATGGGGTGTGCAGTGATTGTGGGGTGCAGGGGTCATTGGCAGGTGAATATATGGGGTGTGCAGTGATTGTGGGGTGCAGGGGTCACTGCCAGGTGACTATATGGGGTGTGCAGTACTTATGGGGTGCAGGGGGCATTGCCAGGTGAATATATGGGGTGTGCAGTAATTATGGGGTGCAGAGGTCATTGTCAGGTGACTATATGGGGTGTGCAGTGAATGATTATGGGGTGCAGGGGTCATTGGCAGGTGACTATATGGGGTGTGCAGTGATTATGTGGTGCAGAGGTCATTGCCAGGTGAATATATGGGGTGTGCAGTAATTATGGGGTGCAGAGGTCATTGCCAGGTGAATATATGGGGTGTGCAGTAATTATGGGGTGCAGGGGTCATTGGCAGGTGAATATATATGGGGTATGCAGTGATTATGGGGTGCAGGGGTCATTGCCAGGTGACTATATGGTGTGCGCAGTGATTGTGGGGTGCAGGGGTCACTGCCAGGTGAATATATGGGGTGTACAGTGATTATGGGGTGCAGGGTCATTGGCAGGTGACTATATGGGGTGTGCAGTGATTGTGGGGTGCAGGGGGCATTGCCAGGTGACTATATGGGGTGTGCAGTGATTGTGGGGTGCAGGGGGCATTGGCAGGTGATTATATGGGGTGTGCAGTGATTATGGGGTGCAGGGGTCATTGGCAGGTGAATATATATGGGGTGTGCAGTGATTATGGGGTGCAGGGGTCATTGGCAGGTGATTATATGGGGTGTGCAGTGATTATGGGGTGCAGGGGTCATTGCCAGGTGAATATATATGGGGTGTGCAGTGATTATGGGGTGCAGGGGTCATTGGCAGGTGACTATATGGGGTGTGCAGTGATTATGGGGTGCAGGGGGCATTGCCAGGTGACTATATGGGGTGAGCAGTGATTATGGGGTACAGAGGTCATTGCCAGGTGAATATATGGGGTGTGCAGTGATTATGGGGTGCAGGGGGCACTGCCAGGTGACTATATGGGGTGTGCAGTAATTATGGGGTGCATGGGTCATTGTCAGGTGACTACATGGGGTGTGCAGTGATTATGGGGTACAGAGGTCATTGGCAGGTGAATATATGGGGTGTGCAGTGATTATGGGGTGCAGGGGGCATTGTAAGTTGACTATATGGGGTGTGCAGTGATTGTGAGGTGCAGGGGGCACTGCCAGGTGACTATATGGGGTGTGCAGTGATTATGGGGTGCAGGGGGCACTGCCAGGTGACTATATGGGGTGTGCAGTGATTATGGGGTGCAGGGGTCATTGTCAGGTGACTATATGGGGTGTGCAGTAATTATGGGGTGCAGGGGGCATTGCCAGGTGAATAAATGGGGTGTGCAGTGATTGTGGGGTGCAGGGGGCACTGCCAGGTGACTATAAGGGGTGTGCAGTGATTATGGGGTGCAGGGGTCATTGGCAGGTGAATATATGGGGTGTGCAGTGATTGTGGGGTGCAGGGGCATTGTAAGTTGACTATATGGGGTGTGCAGTGATTGTGGGGTGCAGGGGTCACTGCCAGGTGACTATATGGGGTGTGCAGTGATTATGGGGTGCAGGGGTCATTGGCAGGTGAATATATGGGGTGTGCAGTGATTGTGGGGTGCAGGGGGCATTGTAAGTTGACTATATGGGGTGTGCAGTGATTGTGGGGTGCAGGGGTCACTGCCAGGTGACTATATGGGGTGTGCAGTGATTATGGGGTGCAGGGGTCATTGGCAGGTGAATATATGGGGTGTGCAGTGATTGTGGGGTGCAGGGGTCACTGCCAGGTGACTATATGGGGTGAGCAGTGATTATGGGGTGCAGGGGTCATTGGCAGGTGAATATATGGGGTGTGCAGTGATTGTGGGGTGCAGGGGGCATTGTAAGTTGACTATATGGGGTGTGCAGTGATTGTGGGGTGCAGGGGGCATTGTCAGGTGACTACATGGGGTGTGCAGTGATTGTGGGGTGCAGGGGTCATTGCCAGGTGAATTTGGGGTGCACAGTGCTATACAGAAGAGCTTGGAAAGTACCTCAGCACTGGAGTCCTCCTCATTGGTCGCCTTGTATCCCCGGCAGCAGAGGAGGATCAGACTCCAGGCCAGCAGCAGGCCCCTGCCAGCTCTCCCAAACTCTGCCATACTTGGGGTTCAGTGTCCCCTTCCTTCGTCCCGGCCGCCGGCTGCAGCTTGTGTGACGGTCCCTCCAGGCACAGCGCAGCCCAGGCCCCTCCCAGGGAGCCTCTGCCAAGCTCCGACCCTCAGTCCCAGCGAAGAACCATCCAGCAGGAGCCCCCCCGGGATTACGGGACCCCAGACATCCCGAGCCTCCGGCCGAGACGATCCATTCCCCGCACCGAGCACACTGCAGCTGTGACCGGCTGCCACTGTCCCTTCCCCTCCCAGTCACCGCCCTGCCAGGGAGACCCCGCCCCTGTGCCCCGCCCACACCCTGAGAGACCCGCCCTATGCCCAGCCAGCTATGCCCTCTGGACCTGCCACCACCAGTCCTTCCCTCTCTGTGCCCCCCCCAACACACAGCCAGCCAGTACCCCTGCTGCACCCCTCTGCCCAGCCCAGCCATGAAAGGGTTACTTCCCAGCATATAATATTACTTATTGCTATTTATTATCCATGTATTATTATTGGTCACCACTGATCTATAGATGAATAAATAGCAGCCCAGCCATGAAAGGGTTACTTCCCAGCATATAATATTGCTTATTGCTATTTATTATTATTGGTCACCACTGATCTATAGATGAATAAATAGCAGCCCAGCCATGAAAGGGTTACTTCCCAGCATATAATATTACTTATTGCTATGTATTATTATTGGTCACCACTGATCTATAGATGAATGAATAGCAGCCCAGCACAGGACCACCTGATAGCACCACCCATGCCTGTCCTGCAGGAGTCAGTGGCACTGGTTACACAGCATGAAATAGTAGAGTGTCAGCTCCTGGGATCAGCTGCTCAACATAGGGGAAGGCTGCCACCTTCTGGCGCACAACAAGCTGCACAGCAGTCCATCCCTTGTTCTGTAACTGCCTGAAGGCAAGGCTAAACTTTGTCCTAGAGCTGCAGTCTGTCATTCTACAACAATGGCTACAGCTGTGCCTGAAATATTCAATCATAGCTCTCAACTGTCCCTCTGTGCCTCTTTCCTCCTCATGTGTCCCTCTTTCAGGACTGTGTCCCTCTTTCTATGTAGATAGATAGATAGATAGATAGATAGATAGATAGATAGATAGATAGATAGATAGATAGATAGATAGATTTTTTTCTCTACTAAAAAATGTGTTTAATTGACTCTAAACTTTATTCCCATCCTATAAATTGATATATTTCTAATTTCAAAATGTTAATATGAAGTAAAATGAACCAGGATAGAAAGGACGAGTGTGGTTTAAATGTTAAAACAACATATTTTTCTTATGAAATCTTTATGGTATGCGTGACTAGGGGTGTAATGGGGCGTTACTAATGGTGTGACAGGGGCGGGATCAGGGTTGTGGCAGGGGCGTGGCTTACGTGTCCCTCTTTCTCATCTCAAAAAGTTGGGAGGTATGAATACAATGAGATGCAGCAGCAGGTTTGATAGGCGCAGGGCCGGATTTACCACCCTCTGTACTCCCTTGATGAGAGTGTAAATGAGAGGTTACTCCCCCAGCTCTCGGCATTCCACTGACCAGATCTCCCTTCAGCCAGGGGCACCTCTAGCTACTTAATACTAAGGGGCACCTCTAGCTACCTATGATGGGAAAGTAATGGTGAAGTGACAGCTGGGACAGCCAGCACACTTGCGGTGCAGTTTGGGGGGGCTTATAGGTACATGAGGGCGGAGTCTAGGGCACCAGGACATCTGTGCCTATAGGCTCCTGAGATGTAAATCCAGGCCTGCATGCATGGAGGGTGGAGTCTAGGGTTCCGGGACATCTGTGCCTATAGGCTCCTGTGATGTAAATCCGGGCCTGCATGCATGGAGGGCGGAGTCTAGGGTGCCAGGACATCTGTGCCTATAGGCTCCTGTGAGGTAAATCTGGGCCTGCATGCATGGAGGGCGGAGTCTAGGGTGCCAGGACATCTGTGCCTATAGGCTCCTGTGATGTAAATCCGGGCCTGCATGCATGGAGGGCGGAGTCTAGGGTGCCAGGACATCTGTGCCTATAGGCTCCTGTGATGTAAATCCGGGCCTGCATGCATGGAGGGCGGAGTCTAGGGTGCCAGGACATCTGTGCCTATAGGCTCCTGTGAGGTAAATCTGGGCCTGCATGTATGGAGGGCGGAGTCTAGGGTTCCGGGACATCTGTGCCTATAGGCTCCTGTGATGTAAATCCGGGCCTGCATGCATGGAGGGCGGAGTCTAGGGTGCCAGGACATCTGTGCCTATAGGCTCCTGTGAGGTAAATCTGGGCCTGCATGCATGGAGGGCGGAGTCTAGGGTGCCAGGACATCTGTGCCTATAGGCTCCTGTGATGTATATCCGGGCCTGCATGCATGGAGGGCGGAGTCTAGGGTGCCAGGACATCTGTGCCTATAGGTTCCTGTGATGTAAATCCGGGCCTGCATGCATGGAGGGCGGAGTCTAGGGTGCCAGGACATCTGTGCCTATAGGCTCCTGTGATGTAAATCCGGGCCTGCATGCATGGAGGGCGGAGTCTAGGGTGCCAGGACATCTGTGCCTATAGGCTCCTGTGATGTAAATCCGGGCCTGCATGCATGGAGGGCGGAGTCTAGGGTACCAGGACATCTGTGCCTATAGGCTCCTGAGATTTAAATCCGGGCCTGCATGCATGGAGGGTGGAGTCTAGGGTTCCGGGACATCTGTGCCTATAGGCTCCTGTGATGTAAATCCGGGCTTGTATGCATGGAGGGCGGAGTCTAAGGTGCCAGGACATCTGTGCCTATAGGCTCCTGTGAGGTAAATCTGGGCCTGCATGCATGGAGGGCGGAGTCTAGGGTGCCAGGACATCTGTGCCTATAGGCTCCTGTGATGTTAATCCGGGCCTGCATGCATGGAGGGCAGAGTCTAGGGTGCCAGGACATCTGTGCCTATAGGTTCCTGTGATGTAAATCCGGGCCTGCATGCATGGAGGGCGGAGTCTAGGGTGCCAGGACATCTGTGCCTATAGGCTCCTGTGATGTAAATCTGGGCCTGCATGCATGGAGGGCGGAGTCTAGGGTGCCAGGACATCTGTGCCTATAGGCTCCTTTGATGTAAATCCGGGCCTGCATGCATGGAGGGCGGAGTCTAGGGTGCCAGGACATCTGTGCCTATAGGCTCCTGTGATGTAAATCCAGGCCTGCATGCATGGAGGGCGGAGTCTAGGGTGCCAGGACATCTGTGCCTGTAGGCTCCTGTGATGTAAATCTGGGCCTGCATGCATGGAGGGCGGAGTCTAGGGTGCCAGGACATCTGTGCCTATAGGCTCCTTTGATGTAAATCCGGGCCTGCATGCATGGAGGGCGGAGTCTAGGGTGCCAGGACATCTGTGCCTATAGGCTCCTGTGATGTAAATCCGGGCCTGCATGCATGGAGGGCGGAGTCTAGGGTGCCAGGACATCTGTGCCTGTAGGCTCCTGTGAGGTAAATCTGGGCCTGCATGCATGGAGGGCGGAGTCTAGGGTGCCAGGACATCTGTGCCTATAGGCTCCTGTGATGTAAATCCGGGCCTGCATGCATGGAGGGCGGAGTCTAGGGTGCCAGGACATCTGTGCCTATAGGCTCCTTTGATGTAAATCCGGGCCTGCATGCATGGAGGGCGGAGTCTAGGGTGCCAGGACATCTGTGCCTATAGGCTCCTGTGAGGTAAATCTGGGCCTGGATAGGCGTAATGCTGGGAATACACCACAAGTGTTTTTGGGCTCGATAAATGGCTCTATAATTTCCAACAGGTCCGATTTTATTTTGTCTGATCGATCTTCTCATAGAAGTGAATGGAAATCAATCGGAAAAATGATTGGAACATCGATCAGCCAGTGTATTCCCAGCATAAAGGTGGCCATACAGATGACGATTTTGCGGTCGATCGAACATCCGATTCGAGAATTATTGAATCGCATGAAATCGGTACTGCAACAAGTATGCCTGATCGAGAATACAGCCTTTTTTTGGTCTGAAAGCGGTTGAATGTATAGGTCGCACATGCTGGGAAATCTCTTGATCGATGGGGTGTGTGACAGTAACAGCATGCGATATCAGGACAAGTGACAAACGTGATGGAAACTCTCAGCTGCTGTCTTCCCAGCGCTAGCGCCCACTAATCGCCGAAGCGTTAGCGGTTTAAGATATATAGTATTTAAAAATACTAACTTAATGGCAGTGATTTCCTTTCCTGCGATTGCCGCCGATCGTGGGCGTTCCGCGATTAGTGGCAATCGCAAATGCGGTGCATGCAGCATTTTACTGCACTTCTAGAGCAATCGCGATACAGTGCTTGTCTGATCTCTTACAAATCACAAGAGTGGACAGTAATTTTACCGCGATAATCCCAGTAAAAGCACCCATGCAAAATTCTTTTGTGTTTGCTAGTGTGAATACGCCCTAAGTATAAGAAAGGCCTTACATTGCAAAAAATGTGCAGAAGTTAATGAGGAGAGTTGCTGGCTTAAACAAGTAATGAAATAAGAAAAAAATCATTAAAAAGGGCCTCCAAACTGCATATCCCCTGTAATGGGCGCAATCGGGGCAACATCGCGGCAGTAGAAATAGAAGGTAATGCGATCGCAGTGTGATTGCTCTTGGAAGGCGTTTCCTAGTGGAATAGTGGCGCTAATCAATAAAAACTCCTGTTTCAGGTATTTACAAATGTCAGAAGAAGGGATAGAAAAGAAAGATTGAAACGACTGCGTGTCAAGGTGTAAAAACTGCCAGAAACATAGATGGGTGCTGCGTTGTATGTTTTTGCAATTTCATGTTATCAAAAATAATCTTTCCATTTCCATTTACAGCCAGGTAAAAATTTCCAAAAGCATCAATTAGCTCAAACTTCTCCTGTTCGCCACCTTGACAACAGTACCTTGTTTGGAGTACCATTTCTATGAGCAAGAGATGGCAGAAAGGCAGAACTGCGTCTAAATTCTACCTTCCCCATTGACTAAAATGTATCTTGAAGAGAACCTAAGCTGAGAGGGATATGGATGTTTCATTTTAAAGGGACTCCGAGCAGTGCAGAAACTATGGAAAGATGCATATCATTTTAAAGCTCTCTTTCTCCTCTTTCCAATGATATATAAACCACTACCCTACGCCTTTTAGTTTTCGCTATTTTCGCGATCAAAATTGCCGCGGCTGCGATTTCAATCTAAAAAACTAAAAGGCGTAGGACGACGATTTAGGTGTCGCCAGAAAGAGGAGAAAGAGAGCTTTAAAATGATATCCATCTTTCCATAGTTACATTGTATTACACAGGGCGACTTTTTCTGCTGAATGGAGCTGCTGACTTTGAGAAAAAGTCGCCCTGTGTAATACAAGTAACTATGGAAAGGTGGATATCATTTTAAAGCTCTCTTTCTCCTCTTTCTGGCGACACCCAAATCGTCGCCCTACGCCTTTGAGTTTTCTCTATTTTCGCGATCAAAGTCGCAGCTGCGGCAATTTCGATCGCGAAAATAACCAAAACTAAAAGGCGTAGGGCGGTGGTTTATATATCATTGGAAAGAGGAGAAAGGGAGCTTTAAAATGATATGCATCTTTCCATAGTTTCTGCACTGCTCGGAGTCCTTTTAAGCAATACCAGTTGCCTGGCAGTCCTGATGATCTCTTTGGCTGGAGTAGTGTCTGAATCACACACCTGACACACGCACGCAGCTAATCCAGTCTGACTTCAGTCAGAGCACCTGATCTGCTGCATGCTTGTTGAGGGGCTGTGGCTACAAGTATTAGAGACACAGGATCAGCAGGAGAGTCAGGCAACTGGTATTATTGTAAAAGGAAGAATTCATATCCTTCTCAGTTTAGGCTCCCTTTAACTTTGAAATTCCACTGCTCATCCTTGTCATGAGGCTGAGCCAAAACCCCCTGCTTGTTTCGGGATTCAGACCCACCAAAACACATTTCTGGCCTCATACTGGGCAAACCTACTGCCCCCCCCCCCCCAACTCTCCTCCGCCCTGCACCCCAAATCCCAATCTGCTGAAGGAAAAACTCGTTGACCCCCCCCCCCCCCCACCCCCAAAAAAAGAAAGAATCAGTGTTTCCCCATAAAAGAAACATAATTAGATGGTACACTCCCCAAACATAATTAGGCACAACATTCCCCGGATACACTAAGGCTGCTCACACACTAAGACGTTACAGGCGCACGTTAGTGCAGCCTGTAACGCTCCCCCAACGCACAGCAATGTAACACAAGTGGGCTGTTCACACTGCCCACGTTGCGTTACATGTAACGCTGCACGTTCTTCCGAAAGTGCAGCATACCATAGCGTTAGAGCGGCAGAGCCGCGTTAGACTGTCTGCACATGCTCAGTCATGTTGGGGAGGAGCGGAGAGCGGCCGGGTACATGGCTAATTAATATTCACTGCACTCAGTGACGTGCAGTGTTTACTTCCTGGAGCGCCGCTCTGTGCGGCGATTGGCCGGCGGGACCACGTGATGCCGCATGCGTCCAAGAGTACGCATCACGGCATCACGGACGCCAGAGTGAGCTGCACAACGCGGCTCACTCTGACGTCCACATCGAAGAGCACCAGGCCTTGCGTTAGTTGCATGTTATGCGACCTTAACGTAGCACCTAACGCAACGTCTTGGTGTGCAAGTAGCCTAAGGGGCATCTCACATCAGTAGGTAGGGATTAGCCCGAACATAAGGCAGAGTCACCCACCCTAAACCACTAAGCATAAGTAGGCAGAGTTGCCACTTTCTATAAATCCCCAAACATAATGCCCTTTGGTCTGCCGCCCAGGCTAAGAGGGATCCCCATGCTGTACCCCTTATAGTTTTCCCTGGTACTCTAGTGTCCCTCTTATAGTATTCCCTGATAATCCAGTGGTCCCCCATCCCCTTACGGTGGCCACTAACAATACAATCTTTTTCATCCAATTTTACCAAATCTATCTAGTATAAGGGTAAACTGAGTGAATATATGGAATGAATATCGAATACCAGCCAGGGCACTATCTGCAAGGAGTTTGTATGTTCTCCCCGTATCTGCACGGGTTTCCTCCAGGCACTCCGGTTTCCTCTCACATCCCAAAAACATACAGATAAGTTAAATGGCTTCCCCCTAGATTGGCACTAGACTACGATACATACACTGCACAATACATACATAGACATAGAACTATGGGAGTGATTAGATTGTGAGCTCCTCTGAGGGACACTACAAGATAATATACTCTGTACAGCGCTGCGGAAGATGTCGGTGCTATGTAAGTACTAAATAATGATAATAATAATGAAAAAGATTGTATCGTTAGTGGCCTTACAGTTAGCCCTGGTGGCCCCACTCCCCCTCCCAGTGTTCTTGGTTGTCTGGTGGTCCCCTCCTCCCCTCCTCACATGTCCTGGTATTCTAGTGATCACTCCACCCCTCCCACAGTACTCCCTGGTGGCTTAGCGGTCCCCCTCCTCCTAACATTATACCCTGGTGCTCCAGCTCTCTACCCCCCCCCCCCCTAATAGCTTTCCCATGTGGTCTAGCGGCCTCCCCTCCTGTGCACCGCCACATACAAAGTCCCATCTGTGCTCTGCAGCGACTCCATGCTTCCTCCCGGGCCCCATACTCTAGTATTACTTCTACTGCCCTGATGGAGGCCCTGGCAGGATTCATGAGCTCCATAGAGCAGGAATCTTTGCTACTCATTCCCAACACCTGGACTACCATCAAGTGACTGGCAGCAAAGTTTGACACCTGGGCCGAGGCGAGAGAGGCTCCAGCCTCAGGGCGCAGTGTAGGAGGGGGCGCAGGGCTGGGCTGAGGCAGAGGCGAGAGAGGCTCCAGCCTCAGGGCGCAGTGTAGGAGGGGGCGCAGGGCTGGGCTGAGGCAGAGGCGAGAGAGGCTCCAGCCTCAGGGCGCAGTGTAGGAGGGGGGCACAGGGTGGGGCAGAGGCGAGAGAGGCTGCAGCCTCAGGGCGCAGTGTAGGAGGGGGCGCAGGGCTGGGCTAAAGCAGAGGCGAGAGAGACTCCAGCCTCAGGGCGCAGTGTAGGAGGGGGGCACAGGGTGGGGCAGAGGCGAGAGAGACTCCAGCCTCAGGGCGCAGTGTAGGAGGGGGGCACAGGGTGAGGCAGAGGCGAGAGAGGCGAGAGCCTCAGGGCGCAGTGTAGCAAGGGGCCGACACTCTTCTGTGCCACTTTCTGTTACAAATACTGTGGGACAGCTGTGTTCTACATGCATCTAAAAACACACTGTAATCAAGCTGAAGTAATGTTTGCTATTAGTCCTTATTACAATCTGTAAAGCCAAACTGAAAACGGAGTTTTTCTAAACAAAAAGAGGCATTTCCCTTTAAAACATAGACACTACACTGCTGGGCAGACCACGACATCTAGTGGTAGAAACGAGGAATGACCCACAATTTCCATGACCTACAAATGCAATGCACTGTACTGGTGGAATAATTTGATCTATATTTCCTCTATGTTTATATTTCTTATTATAATTTACTACTTTTTATATTTTTCTTTTTATTTCTAGATCTCTTTTTATTTCGACCTTTTAGATATGCCATACTTCCTGTAGCACTATAGACTTACATATTGAGATACATATATATGTTTGATATTGTGACAAACTGGTAAAATCCGCTCATAACACCTTATATCATCTGTCTATGGCATGTGCTATGTGTATTGTCTTTTGATAAAATGTTGCCAGTAATCTATAGGTCTTGTTTTGTATGACTGATATGTTGTATATGTGCCACAATAAAAAGATTTCAAAACAAACAAAAACTGTGTTTTGTTATTCTGGTGCAGAGTTTACAGGTGATTTTATTATTTAAATGTTATATCAATTCAGGATCCTGCTTTTTTACTTATCTGGTTATTTATTATTACTTTTCATATTGTACAAATCATTATTATTATTTTTCACATTGATCAAGTCATGTCAGTAGCTGTCCCTCAGAGGAGATCACAATATAATACCTTTTAAAGAGACACTGAAGCGAAAAAAAATATATGATATAGTGAATTGGTTGTGTACTATGAATAATTACTAGAAGATTAGCAGCAAAGAAAATATTCTCAAATTTTTATTTTCAGGTATATAGTGTTTTTTCTAACATTGCATCATTCTCTAATACGTGCAGATTACACAACACTCAGCATTCAAAATGATTCTTTCAGAGCAGTCTGTGAACTAATGACCTCTCCTCTGACAGAGGAAAAGTAAACAATTAACTAACAGTTGAAATAATAAAAGTCAGAAAACAGCCCTCTCCACGACTTTGAAAGTCGTAGAGATTAATAGCTTTTTTGCATAGAGATAACAACTGGAGTTTCTTAAATCTTCCTGTACTGGAAACAATTAGACTGATGTATCTGATCTTAATGTTTTATTTCTTAGCTGTACTACACATACAAATCATAATATCATAATTTTTTTTCCGCTTCAGTGTCTCTTTAAGGTGGCCACTAATGGTCCAATTTCTAGCGAAAAATTGTTCGAGCGATCAGAAATTCTGATCGGGCGAAAAATCGTTCACTACACCATCAATTAAACAATCATTGCTTCCTATCTATCACGACCAACAAGAAAATCCAAATTTTGGTTTGACGAAAATTCAATTGGACGATTGTTTTTAGAATCGTTCATTATCGATTGTGCCCATCAACTGAGATCATTTACAACCAATCCGATCAGAATTTCTGATCGCTCGAACGATTTTCCGCTAGAAATTGGACCGTTAGTGGCCAGCTTTATAGTCTTAAGGTGGCCACACACGATACAATAAAATGATCCGATTTTACAGTAATTCGATAAAAACGATCGTATCTCCCGGAAAAATCGAAAGTTTTTTTTTTCATTCGACTGAAAAATCCGATCGGATTTCCTGTTTTCTTCGATTTTAATCGATCCGGACTGCCAGATATTTTTCTTCAATCTTTCTAAAGATTGTATGGTGTGTGTTGGATTGTCAATTTATTAATATACACACCCTAGCAATTTTGTTAGAGTTTCCAATCATTTTTATCATAATTGGGGGAAGAATTGAACATACATGTGTGGTACATTGGTCATATTTTTGAAATGTTACAATCAGTCAGAAAAATTGATTGCAATTCTTAAATTGAACAGATATTTAAAAAATTGTATGGTGTGTGGCCACCTTAAGTCAAGACTCTAATGTCTTCACAATAGTCTAAAGGTGCCCACTGATGATACAATCTTGATACAATTTTACTAAATCTATGCAGTAGAAGAGTAGAATGAGTGAATATACTATGAATGGATACCTGAGCTAATCCCTCATATTACATAGGAATGGTGAGATTGTACAATCAACAGTCTGTCATTAGTGGACACCTTAACCTTTTGCGGACCGCCGTTGGTAAATCCTACGCCTCACTTGTGGTTGTCTAAGCCTGATGCGTCGTAGGATTTACGCCGCCTGCTGTTTCCACCTCCGACGTGATCGTGCGCACCCGAGAGGGGAGATTTAGCTGTCATATGACAGCTGACAACTCCCCTCAGTCAGGAGTCATCGCGATTGGATCCTGAGTGGTGCTCAGCAAGATTTCGGATATCCGAACTATCCAGATAATCCGAACTATTTCCACTATCCGAACTTTGAATAGCAATTTGGATATTTTTTAAAATCCGAATAGCACTATCCGAGCAAACTCGAATTTCCCATCTGAAATCCGAAATTCCGGCCGGATAGTTAGTTCAGATATCCGAGCAGAAGCCAAAATCACCTTCAATGGCAAAAATCCCTTTCGAAGGCATTCAGGCCGAGAGAGAGAGAGACCTCCGCCATTAGAAGAGAAGTTTGGAACCAGGACCAGCCTAGTTTCCTGAGATCGGTGCTGCGTGGGCTCTCCAGCCCGCAGCACCGATCAGGATTGAGCCGGGGCGATCAGACTTCGCCCCTTTTTTCCCCACTAGGGGGATGTCCTGCTGGGGGGGTCTGATCGTTGCTGGCTTGCTGCGCTTTGTGGGGGGGGTCTTCAAAGCCCCCCTCCACAGCGATTTCTGCCCTCTCTGCCCTTCCCTCCCTGTACCTGTGGGCTGCGCAGGACGGATATCCGTCCTGCGCCGGATAGGATAGGCTTTATCCTATCAGATGCTGGCGATCCCCGGCCAATCAGAGGCCGGGGATCGCCGATCTCCTTTACGGGGCTGCTGCGCAGCAGCGCCGTATGATGTAAACAGCAAGGATTTCTTCCCCGCATTTACATTACGCGTGCGAGCCGCGATCGGCGGCTCGCACACTGTTCACGGAGACACCCTCCGTCAACTGGCATGGAAACTCATGCTATACCACTAACGACCCGCCAACGCCTATTGGTGTTAGGCGGTCGTTAAGTGGTTAAGCCATTTTCAGGTTACTTCCGCTTTTCTATACGGATATCCGAATCCGGATGGTTATTGGGTTCGGATATCCGAGTTTACTCTGATACCAAAAAGTTCAGATTCGGATATCCGATTCAGATCCGGATATCTGGGTATTTCGGATTTTAAAAAGGGGTATCCGAGCACCCCTGTAATCTAATCACGTGATCACTACGATCGCCGGCCGATCGTAGTGATCACCATTAGAGCTGCGGAGGTAGGGGGGGTAGAAGAGGATCCACTCACCTCCCTGACGGTCCCCCGGCAATCGGCGCTCCCCTCCGCTCTGTCTGGCATCCCCGCTCGCTCTGATGTAAGTGTCGGGTCCCGGCTTGATGAGCGGAGGCGTCCACAGCTGTTTATCGCTGGAGCCTGGGAGGGGAGTAAAGGCTGCTGGCTACAGGGGGAACACCATGCCCAGCTAGCCCTACCAGGGACCCGGCTGCCTGACCTGCTCAAATGCACCCCCCATGCAAAATCGCCTGGTCCTTAAAGGGGTTCTCCGGGGTGGGGGTTGAAAACAAAATCTGACACTTACCTGGGGCTTCTATCAGCCCCCTGTAGCTGTAATGTCCCACGCCGTCCTCCAACAATCCGCTGTCCCCCGCCACCAGCATCGGTCTAGCGCGGCATCCCATCCAACTGCGGCTGCGCAGTAAACTTCCGAGCACACATTATTTGTCTTGTTAGACGAATAATTGCCCGGTGCCAGTGGCAGGGAATGGTGGATCGGAGGAGGACAAGGTGGGACATTACAGTTACAGGGGGCTGATAGAAGCCCCAGGTAAGTGTCAGATTTTATTTTCCACCCTCCCTTCCCCCCCGGAGAACCCCTTTAAGGGGGGTTAGGCGGTCAGTCCCAAAGGGGTTAAAGTAAACCTGGGAGGGAGCAGGAGAGAAGATTTAGACATACCTGGGGCTTCCTCCAGCCCCCTCCGCACAGATCGCTCCCACGCCGCCATCCTTCGCCTCCTCTCAGTTCGTCCGCAATCGGCTCCAGTAAGTTCGCCGGTCTGGGACAACTGTGCATGCGTGGCCTGGCCGCACACATGCCCACCATCACTGGGAGCGTTCTGCGCCTGTACAGTACTACTGCACAGATGCAGAATGCTGCCGCCTGCCGGCCACGAGAGCGAGACAGTACAGCGCACAAGGCCAGACTGCGCCTGCGCTGACTGGCCCCGACTGGACAACCTACCAGGGACGATTGCAGATGAACGGAGAGGCGACGGAACCCTGCAAAGAGCGCTAGGTCGAGCGATCAGGCCGGACGGGGCTGGAGGAAGCACCAGGTATGTATACAGTGATCAGCCTGGAGGAAGCCCCAGGTATGTATACAGTGATCAGCCTGGAGGGGGCTGGAGGAAGCCCCAGGTATGTATACAGTGATCAGCCAGCAGGAAGCCCCAGGTATGTATACAGTGATCAGCTTGGAGGGGGCTGGAGGAAGCCCCATGTATGTATACAGTTGATCAGCCTGGAGGAAGCCCCATGTATACATACATTTTCTCTCCTGCTCCATCTCAGGTTTACTTTAAAGTGGTCTGAAAGTCAGCATGTAACGATAGGTGTCAGCAACCAGAGAGAGAATCTGATTCTTGGCGATCTGCAGTATCCCCAAGAATACAGATATACCTGATTATTGAGGATCTGCAGAATCGCCAATAATCAAATATGTCTAACCTCTAGACACCTGAGAGTGTAAGTGTTTTGGTGCAACAGTAATCTTTGGACCACCGGGGTAGCAGGTGGTCCAATAAGTAGAGAAGACTTTACTGCAGTCAAGGACACCTGGAGAGGGAGTCCCTGACTGATAAGGAGCAGTGTCCCCTCTGTGGAGCAGCGGACCCCTGCGGGAAGGCTGGACACCCTGAGGGGGGGTGACAGCCAGAAGGTCAGACAGGCCGGGTCGGCAACAGTGTATCAGATATGCAAGGTACCAAATCAGAGATCAGAAGAATAGTCAGGAAAGCTACAGGTCATAACAGATATCAGAACAAGCCTAGTCTGAGATGTGAGGTCCGTGATCTCAACACCCTGGAACTATGCTAGAGAATAACACAGATGATATACAGTATTCCTAGTCTGGGGTGTGAGGGCCGTGATCTCAACACCCTGGAACTATGCTAGAGAACAACACAGATGATATACAGTATTCCTAGTCTGGAGTGTGAGGGCCGTGATCTCAACACCCTGGAACTATGCTAGAGAATAACACAGATGATATACAGTATTCCTAGTCTGGGGTGTGAGGGCCGTGATCTCAACACCCTGGAACTATGCTAGAGAACAACACAGATGATATACAGTATTCCTAGTCTGGAGTGTGAGGGCCGTGATCTCAACACCCTGGAACTATGCTAGAGAATAACACAGATGATATACAGTATTCCTAGTCTGAGGTGTGAGGGCCGTGATCTCAACACCCTGGAACTATGCTAGAGAATAACACAGATGATATACAGTATTCCTAGTCTGGAGTGTGAGGGCCGTGATCTCAACACCCTGGAACTATGCTAGAGAATAACACAGATGATATACAGTATTCCTAGTCTGGAGTGTGAGGGCCGTGATCTCAACACCCTGGAACTGGTCTAATGAATAACACAGATGATTCACAGTAAACTGGCTAAGTGTGGATTCCCAGGTCCTCCTGGTTCCACCACACTGAAGGTTCTGACTAAGGTCTGAGTGCTAACACATAGGCATTCGCAACGCCAGACAACCAGCAACTGAACAGCAAGAGATATATATAGTAAAGCGCTCCACAGGGTAAGAAGGTTGACAAGGCCGCCATAGAGCCTTTCTAGGCCTCTCTACATCTCCTCGTTCCCCAGCTGTACCCCTTTCAAAATCTGCACATTTGGGAGTTCTTAGAGGCAGGGGCGTAACTAGAAATCACTGGGGCACCTGCAAAACTTTGGATGGGGGGGCCCAGACTCCTTAAGCATCACTATAGTTACACAGCACTTGGGGAAGGGTGGAAAGGCTGGGTGTAGAGCAGGGCTGTACACAAGACCCTGCTGAACACTGAATAGGGACTGTTTTCAAACTTTTGTCCGCAAAACTGTGAATGATTCCTTATCAGTGGCTGAGCAGATGCAGTCATTAGAACAATTTTGTGCAGAGAGCAGAAAGCCTTTTCTCTCTGCGCCCTTGGTTGTCTGTCCCTCAGGACAGGGAAAGAAAACTTCTCCCCCCACGGGCTCCCTGTGGCTTCTGGGCCCCCCTGCGGCTGCATGCCTTGCAGGGTCTATTGTTACGCCCCTGTTCAGAGGGCTTTAGGAAGCTGTTGTGTCCCTGAGCGCTTCTGTAGATGGCGCATCCATACTGCTTATGTACAAGGCCAGATTCTGTACTTCTGCAGGCGGTCCAAAGAGGGCCGAAGAAGTATTTGACCTGCAGGTGGAATTATTTCCCCAGGAGGACAGCGGCAGAACGAGGACGCGGAGAGAGGACCAGGAAGCTCTGTGGGATCCAAAGCTTTGCCTCTTAGTAAGTAACTAACTCATAGCTCCAAACTGTCCCTCTTTTGGAGCCCTGTCCCTTTGTCCCTCTTTTCTCCTCATTTGTCCCTCTTTCAGGACTGTGTCCCTCTTTCTATGTAAATATATGTATTTCTCTACCAAAAATGTGTTTGACTCTAAACATTATTCCCATCCTTTAACCTTTAGCCGACCGCGTCACGCCAGCGGGCATAACATCAACCGCCTAACGCCGATCAGCGTAAAGTCCTGCGGCTCTGTTTTGCAGATCGCGCGCAGGCTGCACACGCATCTCCTGCTTGGTGGGTGGAGCGGAGCTTCGCCTTCAGTCTCCGAAATCGCCGTGTAATCACTTGTACAGCACTGCAATCTGCAGCAACGCTGTACTGGGGACAGCCATGTGACACGGCTGTCCCCTCCTGAGCAACAGAGGTGATCGGCTGTCATAGGCTGAAGTCTATGACAGCCGATCACGGGGATTGGCTGGCGGGGGGGGGGAGGGAGGGAGGGGGGATTACATTACACACACAACACAGATGATATACAGTATTCCTAGTCTGAGGTGTGAGGGCCGTGATCTCAACACCCTGGAACTATGCTAGAGAATAACACAGATGATATACAGTATTCCTAGTCTGGAGTGTGAGGGCCGTGATCTCAACACCCTGGAACTATGCTAGAGAATAACACAGATGATATACAGTATTCCTAGTCTGGAGTGTGAGGGCCGTGATCTCAACACCCTGGAACTATGCTAGAGAATAACACAGATGATATACAGTATTCCTAGTCTGGAGTGTGAGGGCCGTGATCTCAACACCCTGGAACTGGTCTAATGAATAACACAGATGATTCACAGTAAACTGGCTAAGTGTGGATTCCCAGGTCCTCCTGGTTCCACCACACTGAAGGTTCTGACTAAGGTCTGAGTGCTAACACATAGGCATTCGCAACGCCAGACAACCAGCAACTGAACAGCAAGAGATATATATAGTAAAGTGCTCCACAGCGCCGCCCAGCTCTCATCAACCAACCCCTAGCTGAGCAGGAATCAGCTGACCGCCCTGATCAGCTGACCCTTCTCCTATTGGTATAAAGAGCTTGTCTTGCAGCACGCGCGCGCATAGCTCTCCATCTGTGTGCACTACTAGGTCCAGACAACCCAGACGCATGTTGCTGCGGGGAAACCGCCACACTGGACGCGGAATCCGCCGCCTTACTGTCAGAACATGCGGCGGCCCCCACGCCTTTCTTCCCATGTGCACCATTAGTCCCAGACGCATGCTGACGCGGACAAACCGCCGCATCAGACGCGGAATCAGCCGCCTTACTGTCAGAACATGCGGCGGCCCCCACGCCTTTCTTCCCATGTGCACCATTAGTTCCAGATAACCCAGATGCATGCTGACGCGGACAAACCGCCGCATCAGACGCGGAATCAGCCGCCTTACTGTCAGAACACGCGGCGGCTTTTCCACTATTTATCACACAGCATTTCTACTTTGCTCTAAAAGATTCCTCACAGCTTGAAAGCTACTAGCCCAGACAATTTTTTTAGCAGAACATCACTGAAATGGTTAAACAAAGCACTTTGTCCTGCTGCTATTCAGCTTCAAATCCGCATCCAAACTGTAGATAACAGTATCTTTGTTTACATTCCAATGTTGTTACAATGTGTGTACACACAGTGTAACTAGTGAAAAGGAGCTCTCTGTGAACCTCTCTGTGCTTCAGACACACACACACACAGCTCAGAACAGCTAATTAGAAGATGTTAATATATAATAAAAAGCAGCTGGAATAAAATGCAATGGCAGCTTTCAGGGTAAGATAAACTACACTTTGGAAACTTGTAATGTGTAAACAGACAATATTACTTATGCACATAAGCAAGTATGATAACTGTATGAGTAATACAAAGTAGGAAAACACATTTTTATTGAATGTTATTTCGGAGTTTCAGACCCCTTTAAGGCAAATGTATGAGCTAAACCAATTCTTTTTTTGAGTTGTGGGAGGAAAGTGAAGTGCCCAGAGGAAACCCATAGAAACATATGAGGGTCGTTCGGAAAGTAACAGTTATTTCTATTGAACTGATTAAAACCAACCTGAAGTGACCTAAAGCAAAAACTTAGATACTCACCTAAGAAGAAGGAAGACTCTGAGACCCATAGAGCAGGCGTTCTCAGCCAGGGTTCCCCACGGTCTTTGCAGGGTTCCTTTCGGTATTTGCAGAGTTCCTTGCGGTATTTGCAGAGTTCCTTGTGGTCTTTGCAGGGTTCCTTGCGGTATTTGCAGGGTTCCTTGCGGTCTTTGCAGGGTTCCTTGCAGTATTTGCAGGGTTCCTTGCGGTCTCTGCAGGGTTCCTTGCGGTCTCTGCAGGGTTCCTTGCGGTCTTTGCAGGGTTCCTTGCGGTCTTTGCAGGGTTCCTTGCGGTATTTGCAGGGGTTCCTTGCGGTATTTGCAGGGTTCCTTGCGGTCTCTGCAGGGTTCCTTGCGGTCTTTGCAGGGTTCCTTGCGGTATTTGCAGGGGTTCCTTGCGGTATTTGCAGGGGTTCCCTGGCTTTTTCCCCTCCCGGTATTTGCAGGGTTCCTTGCAGTCTTTGCAGGGTTCCTTGCGGTCTTTGCAGGGTTCCTTGCGGTCTTTGCAGGGTTCCTTGCGGTATTTGCAGAGTTCTTAGCAGTATTTGCAGGGGTTCCCTGGCCTTTTCCCCTCCTGTGACCGTGGTGAGCTGAGAAAGGTTAAAATGTACCTCTGTGTCCTCGTCACTCATTGTATGCTTGCCCCATGTGTGCTGGGGATGGGAGATGAAGTATAATACTGCACACTATAATGGGGAGTACTGTATAAAGAAGCACTAAATTGGAGGTTAATAAGCACATTAATACAAATCAATAGAATAGGAAATCAGTATAATGAGCAACACCATAATAAGGGGCGACGTAATAAGAATTACACTAACATGCTACTATAATAGGACGTGGAATGGGGGCTAAAGCAGGACTGTTACAATGAACAACCTCGCCCATTTATAAAGGCCATGCATCCTGCAAAATAAATCCCCCCTTCCCCCGCTGGTGCAGGCGTTCCGTGAGATCCAAACATGATTTGATTGGTCCCTCCAGGGTAAGAAGGTTGACAAGGCCGCCATAGAGCCTTTCTAGTCCTCTCTACATCTCCTCGTTCCCCAGCTGTACCCCTTTCAACATCTGCACATTTGGGAGTTCTTAGAGGCAGGGGCGTAACTAGAAATCACTGGGGCCCCTGCAAAACTTTGGATGGGGGGGCCCAGACTCCTTAAGCATCACTATAGTTACACAGCACTTGGGGAAGGGTGGAAAGGCTGGGTGTAGAGCAGGGCTGTACACAAGACCCTGCTGAACACTGAATAGGGACTGTTTTCAAACTTTTGTCCGCAAAACTGTGTATGATTCCTTATCAGTGGCTGAGCAGATGCAGTCATTAGAACAATTTTGTGCAGAGAGCAGAAAGCCTTTTCTCTCTGCGCCCTTGGTTGTCTGTCCCTCAGGACAGGGAAAGAAAACTTCTCCCCCCACAGGCTCCCTGTGGCTTCTGGGCCCCCCTGCGGCTGCATGCCTTGCAGGGTCTATTGTTACGCCCCTGCTCAGAGGGCTTCAGGAAGCTGTTGTGTCCCTGAGCGCTTCTGTAGATGGCACATCCATACTGCTTATGTACAAGGCCAGATTCTGTACTTCTGCAGGCGGTCCAAAGAGGCCCGAAGAAGTATTCGCCCTGCAGGTGGAATTATTTCCTCAGGAGGACAGCGGCAGAACGAGGACGCGGAGAGAGGACCAGGAAGCTCTGTGGGATCCAAAGCTTTGCCTCTTAGTAAGTAAGTAACTAACTCATAGCTCCCAACTGTCCCTCTTTTAGAGGGACAGTCCCTCTTTGGGAACCCTGTCCCTCTTTCCTCCTCATTTGTCCCTCTTTCAGGACTGTGTCCCTCTTTCTATGTAAATATATATATTTCTCTACTAAAAATGTGTTTGACTCTAAACTTTATTCCCATCCTTTAACCCTTAGCCGACCGCGTCACGCCAGCGGGCATAGCCGCGGCGGCAGCCCCAGGACCGCCTAACGCCGATCAACCTAAAGTCCTGGGGCTTTGTTTTGGTGGAGGTCGCGCGCAGGGTGCTCGTGCATCTCCTGCTTGTTGGGCGGAGCTGAGCTCCGCCTTCAGTCTCCGAGCAGCGGTTGCCGCTCGGGAGACTGTTAGATGGCATCGCCGTGTAATCACTGGTACAGCGCTGCAATCTGCCATGTGACACGGCTGTCCCCTCCAGAGGCACAGGGGTGATCGGCTGTCATAGGCTGAAGTCTATGACAGCTGATCACGGGGATTGGCTGGCGGGGGAGGGGGGATTATTCATTAAAAAAACACACATTTTTATAATAAGAAAAAGACAAATAAACAAAAACAAACAAACAATCATCTGGGGGGCGGTCAGACCCCACCAACAGGAACTTTAGCAACAGGAAGCTCTGTTGGTGGGGAGAAAAGGGGGGGGGGGGGGGGAATCACTAGTGTGCTGTGTCGTGTGGCCTTGCAGCTTGGCCTTAAAGCTGCAGTGGCCAATTTCTCAAAAAATGGCCTGGTCTTTAGGGGGTTCAATACTGCAGTCCTCAAGAGGTTACATTGATATATTACTAATTGTAAGGGCTCGTTCAGACTATACGTGCTGCCGTGCACATTTTGGCAGCGTGCATAGTGTGCGACACGCAAGGATGGTAGAAGGGCATAGACAGCCCTTCTACTGTTCCCATCATATGCGCTGCGCAGCAGGGAGATGCGCTATCGTGTGCTGCACGCATTTTTGGGAATCGCAGCGCAGATCTCATTCATTGCAGTGGATGGGATCTGCAGCGCAGCGCATAGTAGCACAGATGGCATGCGATCGGACGTGTTGCGTTCCGATCGCACAGCCATCTGCGCTAAATGATGTGAACGAGGCCTAAAGTGTTACTATGAAGGAAAATGAACCAGGATAGGATAAGGACCAGTGTGGTTTGAATTATAAAACATATTTTTCTTATGAAATCTTCATGGTGTGCGTGAATAAGGTGTGGCAGCGGTGTGATCAGGGGTGTGGCAGGGGCGTGGCTTAAGTGTCCCTCTTTCTCATCTTAAAAAGTTGGTAGGTATGCTTTTTCTTTTAAGGTCACTCCAGGGTCACTCCTGCGATTTGGCGAGGAACCTGTCATTACGCACCGCTCGCAACTCTACAGGGAGGGCAGAAGAAGAATGCACCAGGGGAGTATTACATACTTGTCCTGAGACTCTATTTAGCCTGATGACCATATACTCTGTACAGCGCTGCAGAAGATGACAGCCCCATATAAATAATAAGAATGATTGCAGCCTTGTGCAGTTATATTTCTAGAGAAAAAGGCCCTATAGAGACACTGGAAAACTGGGATAAACTATGTGCACTTGTTGTAAATAAGAGCCACACCCACTTTTGCCTGTAGTCACACCCCCTTTCCAGAACTTTCCAGTATATTTATAGGGCCCCCATTACGTCCTTTCTAGAATCCTCTTCCTCCTTTTCCCGCCTTCTGTCTCTGAAACTCCTCCCCCTCGCGCCTGAATTGGGCGTTTCCACAGAGGATCCTTTATACTCCGCTTTCATTCTGCTTCTCACCTGCCACACCCAGCCGGCTCCGCCTCCTCGCTGCCGCGCGAGGCTACATTCTTCTCTCTCCCGCGGCCATTCTGCTGCTGCTGCGTGTGAGTCCGGCGGCCAATCAGGGAGCGGCCTCCTGCGCGTGACGGCGTTCCATAGCGGGGCTCGCGCGCACTGCAGAGCTTCGCGGCTGGAAGGTAATTGATGCAGACATTTAATAGGCAACGTGTCGGGAGCATGCTGGCTAGCGCATCATTCTGGAGCTTGTGCACGGTGGAATATTGTAGTGACGCATGCAGAAACATGCAGAGTGTACTGAGATATGTATTTAGCATAAGAAATGACACTGCATATATTACTGGAATATTCTGAGTATTCTGAAATGCCTTTACCCCAAAATATTCATTATACAGAATTATAGTAAAATGAGGAGTACACTGGAATATAATGAGCATGCTGAAGGCAACATGTAAAGAAAATACAAAGTATGTATATGTTAGGCAGGGAGCGCTCTTATTTGCAGAAACCGCACGTGATGCAAGTTGGCGGCCGCCGCAGAAAATGCTTCGGTCTGCAATGCGATTTCCCTTTTCTTGCAAACCTGCTTTGCATATTATGCTTTTCTATGGAGCTACAAAAGTATGCGTTTTGAAATATGTTTTATGCAGCAGCAGATGTAGTAATTTTTTTCTCTCGTTGAAATGGCGGGTAAAACGCAAAAGCCTGAAAAACGCATACAAACTGTCACCCACCCCACCCGAGTTCCTGACCATTCTGTGATTTGTTTCACTTTAAAAAGAGTCTGAAGCCCCCCAAAATACCTGTTTTTACTGGCCATTTATGTGAAGCAATAAGATCCTAGCTAAAACGCAGCATTCCTGTGGCAGAATGAGGTCTTAATCCCCCCGGAATCCCCGGGGCAAAATTCGGGGCGCCTTTCTGGTAGAGGCAGAGCTTTGTGCTGTAGCTCCGCCTCTGCCCACGTCAATCTCCGCCTCCTCCCGCCCCTCTCAGTCTTCTTTCACTGAGAGGGGCGGGGAGATGCAGAGATCGGCGCAGATTGACTGTTCTAGAGGCGGAGCTACAGCGCAAAGCTCTGTCTCCCCTGGGCAGCAAAGTCCACAACCTGAAAAGTTGTGGAATTCGTTCTGCTGCAGGGATGCAGCGTTTCAGCTAGGATCTTATTATAAATGGCCAATAAAAAACAGGTATTTGTATTGGCTTCAGACTCTCTTTAAAGGGATCCTTAAGCCATCTTGTTCGCATTGCGGTCCACATTAGCACCCTGCGTGGCCTGCCGACTCTGAGATAGCGAAAATGAAACTAGTTGGCGGCGGGGGAACGGAGGATGGTGGAGGACTGGCGCGGGCACGGGACGGCTGCAGGGGGCTGGTAAAAGCCCCAGGTAACTGAAACTCTTTTTTTTGCAGATGGCTTAAAGGGAACCTGAACTGAGTAAAATTATTTAAAATAAACACATGATATAGCTGTAAATGAATATTACGCACTAACCTCCCAGTCAGTTCCTCTCAGAAGCTCACCATTTTCTTCTAAAAGTGATCCCTTCCAGTTCTGACAAGATTTTGTCAGAACTGAAATATACCAGTTGCTGTCAGTTATATATCAGCCGCTGTCAGTTACAACTGAATGTGCAAGGTAATGTCCATGTTTCCCTATGGCTCCAGTGGGTGATATTACAGTGTAACAGTGTGCTGACCAGGAAGCTGTTAGGGGGTAATGGCCATTTTGAAAATGGAGAACTGAGAATTCCATGGATCACAGTGGACAAACAGGACGCAGGAGAGGAGAAAGAGATTGATGAGCAGACTACATGGGAGGCACCGTATTTTTCGGACTATAAGACGCACCTAGGATTAGAGGGCAAAAATCAGGGAAAAAAACCGCCAAACCACTAAACTTGGTGTGTGTATGGTGTAGGGGCGTCTTATGGACCCTTTCCCCCCAAACTGTCTCTATCTAAGCTACACTCACTGTCCAGCTACACTAACACCTGCTTCCCCACTAACTACATTACACTAGCCCCTACTGCTCCCAAAAACCTACAATGCCCCCCTATCTACACTCAGCTACAATGCCTTTACTACCTACACTAAGCTGCAATGCCTTTACTACCTACACTAAGCTGCAATGCCCACACTACCTGCACTAAGCTACCATGCCCTACCTACCTACACTAAGCTACAATGCCCCCACTCCCTACACTAAGCTACAATGCCCCCACTTCCTACACTAAGCTACAATGCCCCCACTACCTACACTAAGCTACAATGCCCCCACTACCTACACTAAGCTACAATGCCCCACTACCTACACTAAGCTACAATGCCCCCACTACCTGCACTAAGCTACAATGCCCACACTACCTACACTAAGCTACAATGCCCCACTACCTACACTCAGCTACAATGCCCTCACTACCTACACTAAGCTGCAATGCCCCCACTTCCTACACTAAGCTACAATGCCCCCACTACCTACACTAAGCTACAATGCCCCCACTACCTACACTAAGCTACAATGCCCCACTACCTACACTAAGCTACAATGCTCCAGCTACCTACACTAAGCTACAATGCCCCCACTACCTACACTAAGCTACAATGCCCCCACTACCTACACTAAGCTACCATGCCCTACCTACCTACACTAAGCTACAATGCCCCCACTCCCTACACTAAGCTACAATGCCCTCGCTACCTACACTAAGCTACCATGCCCTACCTACCTACACTCAGCTACAATGCCCTCACTACCTACACTAAGCTGCAATGCCCCCACTTCCTACACTAAGCTACAATGCTCCAGCTACCTGCACTAAGCTACAATGCCCTACCTACACTCAGCTACAATGCCTTTACTACCTGCACTAAGCTACAATGCCCCCCTATCTACACTCAACTATAATGCCTTTACTACCTACACTAAGCTACAATGCCCTCCCTACCTACACTAAGCTACAATGCCCTCGCTACCTACACTAAGCTACCATGCCCTACCTACCTACACTCAGCTACAATGCCCTCACTACCTACACTAAGCTGCAATGCCCCCACTACCTACACTAAGCTACAATGCTCCAGCTACCTGCACTAAGCTACAATGCCCTACCTACACTCAGCTACAATGCCTTTACTCCCTACACTAAGCTACAATGCCCCCACTACCTACACTAAGCTACCATGCCCTACCTACCTACACTCAGCTACAATGCCCTCACTACCTACACTAAGCTGCATTGCCCCCACTACCTGCACTAAGCTACAATGCCCTACCTACCTACACTCAGCTACAATGCCTTTACTACCTACACTAAGCTACAGTGCCCCCACTACCTACACTAAGCTACAATGCCTTTACTACCTACACTAAGGTACAATGCCCCCACTACCTACACTAAGCTACACTGCCCCCACTACCTGCACTAAGCTACAATGCCCCCCACTACCTGCACTAAGCTACAATGCCTTTACTACCTACACTCAACTACAATGCCTTTACTACCTACACTAAGCTACCATGCCCCCACTACCTACACTAAGCTACCATGCCCCCCTACCTACACTCAGCTACAATGCCCTACCTACCTACACTCAGCTACAATGCCCTCCCTACCTACACTAAGCTACAATGCCTTTACTACCTACACTAAGCTACCATGCCCCCACTACCTGCACTAAGCTACCATGCCCTACCTACCTACACTAAGCTACAATGCCCTCCCTACCTACACTAAGCTACAATGCCTTTACTACCTACACTAAGCTACCATGCCCCCACTACCTGCACTAAGCTACTATGCTCTAGCTATAGGCACTAAGCTACAATGCCTTACCTACCTACACTAAGCTACAATGCCCTACCTACCTACACTCAGCTACAATGCCCTACCTACCTACACTCAGCTACAATGCCCTACCTACCTACACTCAGCTACAATGCCCTCCCTACCTACACTAAGCTACAATGCCTTTACTACCTACACTAAGCTACCATGCCCCCACTACCTGCACTAAGCTACCATGCCCTACCTACCTACACTCAGCTACAATGCCCTCCCTACCTACACTAAGCTACAATGCCTTTACTACCTACACTAAGCTACCATGCCCCCACTACCTGCACTAAGCTACTATGCTCTAGCTATAGGCACTAAGCTACAATGCCCTACCTACCTACACTAAGCTACAATGCCCTACCTACCTACACTCAGCTACAATGCCTTTACTACCTACACTAAGCTACCATGCCCCCCTATCTACACTCAACTATAATGCCTTTACTACCTACACTAAGCTACAATGCCCTCCCTACCTACACTAAGCTACAATGCCCTCCCTACCTACACTAAGCTGCAATGCCTTTACTACCTACACTAAGCTACAATGCTCCAGCTACCTACACTAAGCTACAATGCCCCCACTACCTGCACTAAGCTACAATGCCTTTACTACCTACACTAAGCTACAATGCCCACACTACCTGCACTAAGCTACTATGCCCTACCTACCTACACTAAGCTACAATGCCCCCACTACCTACACTAAGCTACCATGCCCTACCTACCTACACTCAGCTACAATGCCCTCACTACCTACACTAAGCTGCAATGCCCCCACTACCTACACTAAGCTACTATGCTCTAGCTACCTGCACTAAGCTACTATGCCCTACCTACCTACACTCAGCTACAATGCCTTTACTACCTACACTAAGCTACAATGCCCCCCTATCTACACTCAACTACAATGCCTTTACTACCTACACTAAGCTACAATGCCCCCACTACCTGCACTAAGCTACAATGCCTTTACTACCTACACTAAGCTACAATGCCCCCACTACCTGCACTAAGCTACAATGCCTTTACTACCTACACTAAGCTGCAATGCCCACACTACCTACACTAAGCTACAATGCCCTCACTACCTACACTAAGCTGCAATGCCCCCACTACCTACACTAAGCTACTATGCTCTAGCTACCTGCACTAAGCTACAATGCCCCCACTCCCTACACTAAGCTACAATGCCCCCACTACCTACACTAAGCTACCATGCCCTACCTACCTGCACTCACCTACAATGCCCTCACTACCTACACTAAGCTGCAATGCTCCCACTACCTACACTAAGCTACAATGCCCTACCTACCTACACTCAGCTACAATGCCTTTACTACCTACACTAAGCTACAATGCCCTCCCTACCTACACTAAGCTACAATGCCTTTACTACCTACACTAAGGTACAATGCCCCCACTACCTGCACTAAGCTGCAATGCCCCCACTACCTGCACTAAGCTACAATGCCCTCACTACCTACACTAAGCTACAATGCCCTCACTACCTACACTAAGCTGCATTGCCCCCACTACCTGCACTAAGCTACAATGCCCCACTATCTACAATCAGCTACAATGCCTTTACTACCTGCACTAAGCTACAATGCCCTCACTACCTACACTAAGCTGCATTGCCCCCACTACCTGCACTAAGCTACAATGCCCCCACTACCTACACTAAGCTACAATGCCCTCACTACCTACACTAAGCTGCATTGCCCCCACTACCTGCACTAAGCTACAATGCCCCCCTATCTACACTCAGCTACAATGCCCCCACTACCTGCACTAAGCTACAATGCCTTTACTACCTACACTAAGCTACAATGCCCTCCCTACCTACACTAAGCTACAATGCCCCCACTACCTGCACTAAGCTACAATGCCCCCCTATCTACACTCAGCTACAATGCCTTTACTACCTGCACTAAGCTACAATGCCCCCACTACCTGCACTAAGCTGCAATGCCCCTACTACCTGCACTAAGCTACAATGCCTTTACTACCTACACTAAGCTACAATGCCCTCACTACCTACACTAAGCTGCATTGCCCCCACTACCTGCACTAAGCTGCAATGCCCCCACTACCTACACTAAGCTACAATGCCCTCACTACCTACACTAAGCTGCATTGCCCTCACTACCTGCACTAAGCTGCAATGCCCTCACTACCTACACTAAGCTGCATTGCCCTCACTACCTGCACTAAGCTGCAATGCCCTCACTACCTACACTAAGCTGCATTGCCCTCACTACCTGCACTAAGCTACAATGCCCTCACTACCTACACTAAGCTACAATGCCCCCACTACCTACACTAAGCTACAATGCCTTTACTACCTACACTTAGCTGCAATGCCCCCACTACCTGCACTAAGCTGCAATGCCTTTACTACCTACACTAAGCTGCAATGCCCTCGCTACCTACACTAAGCTACAATGCCTTTACTACCTACACTAAGCTGCAATGCCCCCACTACCTGCACTAAGCTACAATGCCCCCACTACCTACACTAAGCTACAATGCCTTTACTACCTACACCAAGCTACAATGCTCCAGCTACCTACACTAAGCTACAATGCCTTTACTACCTACACTAAGGTACAAATGCATTTTCCATACTTACCGATCCTAAGGGAGAGGGTGCTGTCAGGGAGGGACTGGGCTGCTGTTTATCCTGGGGATGATGGTGTCTTGGGTCCCCTGTAGTCTGATCCAGAGGGCAGGGACATCTGTTGCAAGGACTGGATGCCTCCTGGAGCCGGAACGCCTGCAAGGACCGGAGTCACATGGGCAGCGCCTGTTGATGGCCCATGTGATTCAGCCTCGATGTTTTGCGTCCGGGTGATGGCAAACGAGGAAGATCAGCCAATCCAGTGAGATTGCCGCTGCTGCACGTGAGCCACCGATGTCCCAGAGCCACCGATGTCTTCTGTCTGGGTGACGTCAAACAAGGAGGAAGATCAGCCGATCCAAGGAGATTGCTGCTGCTGCACGTGAGCCACCGATGTCCCCAGAGCCACCAATGTCTTCCATCCGGGTGGCGGCAGAGAAGAAGGGACATCATTGGCGAGGAGTAGATGCCTGCTGGAGCCACTGAAATTACCAGAGTCACGTGGGCTGCGCCAGCGGATGGCCCACGTGACTCAGCCGCCGATGTCCTCTGTCCGGGTGACAGCAGTGAGGGAGGAACATCTGCCGATCCAGGGAGTTTGCCGCTGCTGCACAGGAGCCTCCAATGTCCCCAGAGACGCCGATGTCCTCCATCTCGGTGGCAGCATACAAGAAGTGACATCGGGTGCGGGGAGTACATGCACCGCCGATGTCCTCTGTCAGGGTGACGGCAGTGAAGGAGGACGAACAGCTGATCTTACACCTAGGGAGATTCCCACTCCGCTGCATGGGAACCACCGTTGTCCCCAGAGCCACAGATATCCTCCTAACGCCGGGTGGCGTTAAGGAACCATGGACATCGGGAGGAGAGCCAGAGGGTGGTCATGGAAGGAGGAGAGCCCATGCATGGTGAACACGGAAACAGGATGCAGGACATGGCGGCTGGATAGGTGAGGGCTTACAGTACGTCCTGCACCTGCTTATGGGGGACATCTGGCTGCACATTCGGACTATAAGACACACTGACCCCCCCCCCCCCACACACACACACACACACACTTTTGGGGGAGAAAAAGTGCGTCTTATAGTCCGAAAAATACGGTAAGTATGACCTGTGTTTGTTTATTTTGACTTTTTATTTTCAGTTCAGGTTCTCTTTAAGGATCCCTTTAAAGTAGCAGTGTAAATACAAATGGAACCCCATAGCAAAATATTATCTTTCTCTTGTAAAATAAGCATAGTTGGCTCCAGGCCCGTTTCCACTAGATCAAATCTGCATGTGTTTTTTCACATGTAGAATCACATAGCCAATACAAGTCAATGGGCCTGTTTCCAGTAGCCCATCAGAATTTGCATACCACAAGGTTAGTGTGCAATTTGCCTGTAATGTAATTAATAGGAAAATTGCATGCATTTTCACCATGCAAATTCGCGTACGTTTTTGCGTAAAATGAATGTAAACGCACACAGACACTGACATGGTTAAAGAGGAACTCCAGTGAAAATGTTATTAAACAAGTGCTTCATTTTTACAATAATGATGTATAAATGATTTAGTCAGTGTTTGCCCATTGTAAAATATTTCCTCTCCCTGATTTACATTCTGACATTTATCACATGGTGACATTTTTACTGCTGGCAGGTGATGTAGCTGCTGCATGCTTTTTTGGCAGTTGGAAACAGCTGTAAACAGCTATTTCCCACAATGCAACAAGGTTCACAGACAGGAAACTGCCAGGAGTACCACGGTCCTCAGAGATTCTTGTGGGAGGGGTTTCTCCACAATATCAGTCATACAGCGCCCCCTGATGGTCTGTTTGTGAAAAGGAATAGATTTCTCATGGGAAAGGGGGTATCAGCTACTGATTGGAATGAAGTTCAATTCTTGGTCGGAGTTTCTCTTTAAATTTGCATATTTACAAATATATGCGAAAATGCATGTATGTTAAAATTCACATACAAACGCGTGCAAATTCGTTTACATGTTTTCCGATACGGAATTGCACTGCAGTAGTGGAATTGTAGTCGGACTGTGCAGCCCTCCTTCTACCCTCTCCATGGATATGAGTGGAAGTAGCTGCATACACTGCAGATGGTCAATCATTCCAAGTGGCCTTGCAGATTTTATTCAAATTTATGCAGCTTGGAAATAAACCAATGAAATGCAGCGGCTGTTACGATTGGTTGAGGCCTCATTCACACATGTTGTGCGTATTTCCGTAAAACGTAATGTGCGCCATGCGAGTTCCTCAGAAGTGGGTACACTGTACTGCACTGATTAGCCACTTGTGCACCGTGCAATACTGCATTATTATTATGGGCCGTTTATTGCCTTTGTGTTACCCCAGGCATGAAGGCCTGTGCTATACCCCCTCTGCCACACACACAAATGCACACAGCAGAGAATATAAAGCATGTGCCGTATAAGGAGGATACATAATACAGAAAGTCCCTGACATACAAATAACCTGTTGCATTTTGTTGCATACTCCCTCCCTGCACTTCCCCAGCGTGGTAAGGCAAAGTATAGCACGGCAGATGCTGTGCTCTCACCTCTCTGCTGGAGTCCGGTGCTGTGCCTGTGCGACCATCCTGTCTGTCCCCATCCCCCTCCTGCACTTCCCCAGCGTGGTAAGGCAGAGTATAGTACAGCACAAGCTGTGCTCTCACCTCTCTGCTGGAGTCCGGCGCTGTGCCTGTGTGACCCTCCTGCCTGTCCCCATCCCCCTCCTGCACTTCCCCAGCGTGGTAAGGCAGAGTATAGCACGGCAGATGCTGTGCTCTGACCTCTCTGCTGGAGTCCGGTGCTGTGCCTGTGCGACCATCCTGTCTGTCCCCATCCCCCTCCTGCACTCCCCCAGCGTGGCAAGGCAGAGTATAGCACGGCACAAGCTGTGCTCTCACTTCTCCGCTGGAGTCCGGTGCAGTGCTTGTGTGACCATCCTGTCTGTCCCCATCCCCTTCCTGCACTCCCCCAGCTTAGTGTGTAAATGCAGAGTATAGTGCAGCAGAAGCTGTGCTCTCACCTCTCTGCTGGAGTCCAGTGCTGTGTCTGTGCGACCATCCTGTCTGTCCCCATCCCCCTCCTGCTCTCCCCCAGCTTAGTGTGTAAATGCAGAGTATAGTGCAGCAGAAGCTGTGCTCTCACCTCTCCGCTGGAGTCCAGTGCTGTGCCTGTGCGACCATCCTGTCTGTCCCCATCCCCTCCCTGCACTCCCCCAGCGTGGCAAGGCAGAGTGTAGCATGGCACAAGCTGTGCTCTCACCTCTCTGCTGGAGTCCGGCGCTGTGCCTGTGCGACCCTCCTGCCTGTCCCCATCCCCCTCCTGCACTTCCCCAGCGTGGTAAGGCAGAGTATAGCACGGCACAAGCTGTGCTCTCACTTCTCCGCTGGAGTCCGGTGCAGTGCTTGTGTGACCATCCTGTCTGTCCCCATCCCCCTCCTGCACTCCCCCAGCTTAGTGTGTAAATGCAGAGTATAGTGCAGCAGAAGCTGTGCTCTCACCTCTCCGCTGGAGTCCAGTGCTGTGCCTGTGTGATCATCCTGTCTGCCCCCTTCCCTTCCTGCACTACCCCAGCCCAGCGTGGCAAGGCAGAGTATAGCACGGCACAAGCTGTGTTCTCACCTCTCCGCTGGAGTCCAGTACTGTGCTTGTGTGACCATCCTGTCTGTCCCCATCCCCCTCCTGCACTACCCCAGCCCAGCGTGGCACGGCAGAGTATAGTGCAGCAGAAGCTGTGCTCTCACCTCTCCGCTGGAGTCCGGTGCAGTGCTTCCTCGTGTCGGCCATATTTGTTTCCTTGTAAACAATGCACATTGCCTGGCTATCCTGCTGATTCTCTGCCTCTTAATACTTTTAGCCATAGACCCTGATGCTGCAGATCAGATGTTTGGATTTACTGCATGCTTGTTTCAGGCGAGATAGGCAAAAACAGCGTAAGAAATTTGGGCGCGAAATACGCCGCCATAGGTTGTAGTGTGGATTACAGCTATTGTGGCGCTTAATGAGTGATTTGGGTGCTGTCAAAAGACGGAGCACAAATTACTATAAACGCAGCATAATTCAGCCGCCAGCAATAGCTGGAAGCCAAATGACATCTTACCTCACTATCCATGGCAGCCTGGAGGGGAATAGTGACACTGCCAGAACTTGTGCAGGAGCGGGGTGAGCTGTTGTTTTTTTTTTTTACCTTGCGCCCAAATCTCCTGATGCCCTAATTACATGCACACGCTTCAAGTGTGTGATTCAGACACTACTGCAGCTAAATAGATCAGCAGGGCTGCCAGGCAATCTGCATTGTTTAAAAGGAAATAACTATGCAGCCTCCATATCCCTCTCAGGTCAGCTGGACTTAAAGAGACTGAAGCGAGTCTAAATTCACTTTTTTAACATGCAGTCATGTTAACCTCTGCTAAACTGCCGCTACCCTGCGGCAAAACGAGGGGTTTATACCCCGAAATCCCCTCTCCTAAATCCACAACTTTTTTGGTCATGGATTTTGCTGCCCGGGAGGCAGAGCTTTGAGCTGCAGCTCTGCCTCTCAGCACGTCAATCTGCCCATGGATCTCCGCCTCTGCCTGCCCCTCTCTGTGAAGGCAGATTGAGAGGGGCGGGGAGAGGCGGGGATTGATGTGCTGAGAGGCAGAGCTACAGCCATAAGCTCTGCCTCATCAAGAAGCGCCCCCCAGAGGTAGGAGAGGGGATTTGGGGAGTATAAACCCCTCGTTTTGCCGCGGGATAGCGGTGGTTTAGCAGGGGTTATACTGCTTTACATGACTGCATGTTAAAAAAGTGAATTTAGATTCGCTTCAGAGTCTCTTTAAATGCACAATATGCTGGGGTAATATAACTTTATAGCATTAATTTAAGTTATAATACTTTGATTAAAGAAAACCTTTGCTGGATAAGGGGTTAAGGGCCCAGTCACACTAGAGCGTTTTGCCGGTGATTTCTGCAAAACGCTCAAGCGCTAGCGCTTTTGAAAGAGCTAGTGCAATGATACCCTATTGGCCCATTCTCACTTGGGCGATTTGCGTTAATTGCCGGCGATTAACGCAAACATGTAGCGTGCACCATTTTCAGGCGATTTCCTGGCGATCGCATTTCAGTGCTATAGAAGCGCTAAATGCGATCGCGGAAAAATCGCTGCACTGTCCAGTGATTTTTCCACGTTAAATCGCGGAGAAATCACTCCCGCAAGTTTTGTGCTTTTAAGTGTGAAAGTTAGGGCCAGTGCACACCAAAAAGCTCTAGTGTAATCGCAAACTCTCAGTGCTTTTTTAAGTGATCTTTGTAGGCGATTCCAGGCATGAGCCTAGCGATTTTCTAATCATGCCTAGCGGTTTTTTGGAGCGGTTTTTACTTTTTGGTACAGTAGAGCTGTAACTGAACAGCTTCTATAACAAAAACGCTTGGAGAATCGCTCTGCTCTAGCGCTTTTTTTTAGAGCGACTTTCCACATTCCTATACTTAACATTGTGGCAGAAACGCCTCAGAAATCAGCAGAAATGCTGCAGGACGCGGGTTTGCGTTTGGGAGAAAATCCCATCGCTCTGGTGTGCTCCATCCCATTCATATACATTAGCCAAGCGCTTTTCAAAGTGCTCAGAAGCGCTCTCGGTGTGCTCCGGCCCTTAGATATTTACCTCAGCAGCTGGAAGGCTCTGGGTGGTCCAGAGTCCTCCTGAATCCTTCTACAGCCCATTGTTCTGGTTTGGGGCCCCTCTTCATCTTCTGGCTACGTTCCTGGCTGTGATAAGCACATCCGGACTGGGCATGTGCAAGTAAAGCATGTAGAATACCGGACTGGGCATGTGCGAGTGAAGCATGTAGAATACCGGACTGGGCATGTGCGAATGAAGCATGTAGAATACCGGACTGGGCATGTGCAAGTAAAGCATGTAGAATACCGGACTGGGCATGTGCGAGTGAAGCATGTAGAATACCGGACTGGGCATGTGCGAATGAAGCATGTAGAATACCGGACTGGGCATGTGCAAGTAAAGCATGTAGAATACCGGACTGGGCATGTGCGAGTGAAGCATGTAGAATACCGGACTGGGCATGTGCGAGTGAAGCATGTAGAATACCGGACTGGGCATGTGCGAGTGAAGCATGTAGAATACCGGACTGGGCATGTGCGAATGAAGCATGTAGAATACCGGACTGGGCATGTGCAAGTGAAGCATGTAGAATACCGGACTGGGCATGCGCGAGTGAAGCATGTAGAATACCGGACTGGGCATGCGCGAGTGAAGCATGTAGAATACCGGACTGGGCATGTGCGAGTGAAGCATGTAGAATACCGGACTGGGCATGCGCGAGTGAAGCACGTAGAATACCGGACTGGGCATGTGCGAGTGAAGCATGTAGAATACCGGACTGGGCATGTGCGAGTGAAGCATGTAGAATACCGGACTGGGCATGTGCGAGTGAAGCATGTAGAATACCGGACTGGGCATGTGTGAGTGAAGCATGTAGAATACCGGACTGGGCATGTGCGAGTGAAGCATGTAGAATACCGGACTGGGCATGTGCGAGTGAAGCATGTAGAATACCGGACTGGGCATGTGCGAGTGAAGCATGTAGAATACCGGACTGGGCATGTGCGAGTGAAGCATGTAGAATACCGGACTGGGCATGTGCGAGTGAAGCATGTAGAATACCGGACTGGGCATGTGCGAGTGAAGCATGTAGAATACCGGACTGGGCATGTGCGAGTGAAGCATGTAGAATACCGGACTGGGCATGTGCGAGTAAAGCATGTAGAATACCGGACTGGGCATGTGCGAGTGAAGCATGTAGAATACCGGACTGGGCATGTGCGAGTGAAGCATGTAGAATACCGGACTGGGCATGTGCGAGTGAAGCATGTAGAATACCGGACTGGGCATGTGCGAGTGAAGCATGTAGAATACCGGACTGGGCATGTGCGAGTGAAGCATGTAGAATACCGGACTGGGCATGTGCGAGTGAAGCATGTAGAATACCGGACTGGGCATGTGCGAGTGAAGCATGTAGAATGGAGCCGCTCGAGCTTCCTTTCTGTCCTCTGTGCACAAGCTCTTCGTTATACTAGGCATGGGCGGTTCTTACTTGCACTTGCCCAGTCCGGGTATACTTGTGCACGACTGGAGCGGAGCCACAAGAAACCTATTCAACAAGTTTTTGAGGCAGCATTTTGGGCAGGGGTAGGTAACCTATAGCTCAGGAGCCAGATGTGGCTCCTTTGATGGCTACATCTGGCTCACAGACAAATCAGTAGGTGCTGTTTCACTAATATACACGGCTCAAGCAGCGCAGCTTAGTGTGGCAGCACAAGTAACATTTTCAAAGTAGACACGTTACTGCTGTAGCGTCTGCTACTAACTTACTCGCGCTTCCCCAAAACTAACGGCCGTTCCAATTATCCCATTCTGGATCCTGTCAGATCCAGTGTCTTTGTATGATGAGATCCCTGCACTCTGATTGGCCCAATAACCTGTCTGTCACTTGACAGGCAGCCTATTGGGCCAAAGTGCGAGAATCTCGTCCTACAAAGTGAATCACCCCCCAAGTCAGCTAGCTAATTGTACAAGCTGTTAGTCGGTAGTTCTCCTGTCTGGCTCTCGGGGAAATTGCTGATGTTGCTGGAACCCAAGAGAAGCTGAAGACGGGTCTGACACTTCTACTGCCCGGCGGATCAACTGTATACACATCACCATGGCAACAGGGACGTGAGCCCTCTGTTGCGCGATGTCCCAGTGTGAAACATATTGTTTGGCTCTCAGGGAATTACATTTTAAAATATGTGGCGTTTATGGCTCTCTCAGAGAAAAAGGTTCCTGACCCCTGATTCAGGAAGTCCCTGCGCTGGATTGGGGGGTCGTAGGAGGATCTAGACAGCTTCTGGATTATCCATAGGTTTCCCACTACTGAGTTCAATTCCTAAACTATATTTCACTTGAGATACAGTTTAAAGCAGTGGTGCTCAACCTTTTTTGGCCCGAGGGCCGAACTTCAAATCAAGAAAAATCTCGAGGGCCGGAACACATGCATACAAAATTTCGATGTAAAACGTTTAACGTTTTTCTAGTAAGTTAACATGGTGTTGGAAATGGAAAGAAAACGACAATATAAGAATTGTTGTACTCACCATTTGAAGCACATTTTCTTAATGAGAAGTTTGTGGCTGTTTGGGTGTATGCACAGGGCAGATTAATGCAGCAATGGTATCAGAGTGGCCTGTAGTGTGCTGGCTGAGGAGGCTGTCAGCTCTGTGTGGGGCTGAGGGGGCTGCCAGCTCTGTGTGGGGCTGAGGGGGCTGTCAGCTCTGTGTGGGGCTGAGGGGGCTGTCAGCTCTGTGTGGGGCTGAGGGGGCTGCCAGCTCTGTGTGGGGCTGAGGGGGCTGCCAGCTCTGTGTGGGGCTGAGGGGGCTGCCAGCTCTGTGTGGGGCTGAGGGGGCTGCCAGCTCTGTGTGGGGCTGAGGGGGCTGTCAGCTCTGTGTGGGGCTGAGGGGGCTGTCAGCTCTGTGTGGGGCTGAGGGGGCTGCCAGCTCTGTGTGGGGCTGAGGGGGCTGCCAGCTCTGTGTGGGGCTGAGGGGGCTGCCAGCTCTGTGTGGGGCTGAGGGGGCTGCCAGCTCTGTGTGGGGCTGCCAGCTCTGTGTGGGGCTGAGGGGGGTGCCAGCTCTGTGTGGGGCTGAGGGGGGTGCCAGCTCTGTGTGGGGCTGAGGAGGCTGTCAGCTCTGTGTGGGGCTGAGGGGGCTGCCAGCTCTGTGTGGGGCTGAGGGGGCTGTCAGCTCTGTGTGGGGCTGAGGGGGCTGTCAGCTCTGTGTGGGGCTGAGGGGGCTGCCAGCTCTGTGTGGGGCTGAGGGGGCTGCCAGCTCTGTGTGGGGCTGAGGGGGCTGCCAGCTCTGTGTGGGGCTGAGGGGGCTGCCAGCTCTGTGTGGGGCTGCCAGCTCTGTGTGGGGCTGAGGGGGCTGTCGGCTCTGTGTGGGGCTGACACAGTGTGTCCCGTTGTCTGCCCACGGTGTCTGCCTGCGGAGGAGGAGAGGAGCGGGTGGTATTGCGTAGTATGGCACTCGGCGGGACGCGCATACACCAGCGTGTGCTTGTATTCAGCCCCGGGTAGTGCTGGGATAGTTAGAAAGCCTCGCTCATTGGTTACTGCAGGAACCTTCCTCCAATAGGAACTAGGCTGATTCCTATTGGAGGAAGGTTCCTGCAGTAACCAATGAGTGAGGCTTTCTGACTCTCCCAGCACTACCCGGGGCTGAATACAAGCACATGCTGGTGTATGCGCGTCCCGCCGAGTGCCATACTACGCAATACCACCCGATCCTCTCCCCCTCCGCAGGCAGACACCGCGCGGGCCACAGAAACTGGCTTCGCGGGCCACAAATGGCCCGCGGGCCGTAGGTTGGGCACGGCTGGTTTAAAGTGACCCCAAGCTGGAAGGATACCCGATGTGACATGATGAGATAGACATGTGTATGTACAGTGCCCAGCACACTAATAACTAGGTTGTGCTGCTGTTTCTCTGTCTGAGGCCAGGTGCACACATAGCAGAATAGCTAGTGTTGCGGAAAACGCTTTTTGCCTCTAATGAAAGTCTGTGAGACGCAGAAAAAACGCATACGCATTTTCAAAAAACGCTGGTTTTGTTGCATATTATGCAGGAATGGTGCCAAAGCGCCCATAACGAAAGTCAAATATTTTTTTTGCTGTATTTTCGCTTCCTGTTGTCTTCCAAGTCATTTGCATAAATGGAAATATAAAAATGCATGGAAAACGCATATGTGTTTTTGATATGCAAACCGCAAACGTATTAAAATGTATGAAAAACGCATCGCAAACGCACCGAGAATGCACACAACATTAACTTAAAACTTGACATGAAACGCAGCCTTTCATGTTATGTCATATGTGAACCCAGCCAGGTTAAACATCAGGTATATAAGTGGCAGTTCCTGTCAGACTACAATGTAACCCTCACTGATTAGGAATTACAACCATAAAACACTTTCCTTGCAGAAAATAGCTTCTGAGAACAGGAAAGAGATAAAAGGGATCAATAGTTCATAGATTATAGCTCTGGCATACTTCAATGAATGTGTCATTGAGCATAGACAATGAAACCATAAAAATTTAAAAAGTAGATTTAAATATATTATAAAATTAGGGAATATCTAAAAAAGTCATTTCTAGGAGAAGGAGGATAGATACAATTTATCTCATCAGTTTTTTCTCACCTCGGGTGTCCTTGAAGATCGGGTTCAAAACAAGTTCTTGCCCTACAGAGAGGGAAGCGTCTGGATTCTATTGAGGCTTCCCTTTCGTGTCATCGGCCCCCCTCCGCATTGGGGTTGCGCAGTTTCCGTATTATAGTAAATAATGTGGGTTCAGCGCTCAGGAAGACGGCTCTCCTGCCGGCTCCAGCCCAGAATCCTCTGCTGCTCCTGCCACAGGTTCAATTCACTGGACTATTATCCCAACGCTGGACAGAGCAGTGTCTCGATCAGAATCACAAGTGCCCAGCTGAGGTTGCCGAGGTGGCTGAGGGGTGGCCTATACCCCACATGCGCTGACGGGCCCAATCTGGCCAGCGGATCCGGTGAGTTTATTCAACTTGAGGGGGAGCGGTGCTTGGCATACTCCCCCTATATGTTTTTACAAGTGATTGTACCAGAGACTGTCTTCCTGAGCGCTGAACCCACATTATTTACTATTCACGTTTGGCTTCCCACAGAAAGCAGGGAGCGCTCCACCTAATGAACTGGGTGTCTGATCAGTCTCATAAACTTTAATAACTGTTTCTGGTTTACCTGTGCAGTTTTGACCCTATCTAGGCTGTGCTAGAGGCAGCCACGTCCAGTGAGCGCTATTATATGTTTGTAGCCACAGTTTCCGTATTACTGGCCGCACTGTAGCCTCAGAAGCCCGCCCACTCATGCGCAGTACCACAAGCTCGTCACTCCAGCTTACTGCGCTCGGAGGGCTCAGACGACTATTGCGCAGCCATGAATAAGGAAGAAGAGCGACACGGCCCTGATCTGATTAGCGACAATGCCTTGTCACTAATCTTCCGGGGGGGACAATCAGCAACTGGGTTAGGGCTGCACGATTTCTCGGTTTTAAACCGAAACCGCGGTTCCTGTGAAGACGATTTTGGGATTGTCTGGATCCGGCGGTTTTCGGTCTTTAGTGCTTGCCCGCGCCTGGCCATGATCCGCCTACCGCAGCCGATGCGCCGTGCCACAGAAGCAGTGCATGAGGTTAATAAGCCGGGCAGCGGGGGGAGGAGAGTTCAGTCCAGAGCGGCACACAGCTTCTCCAATCGCTGGATAGCAATGGAATGACGGAGGTGGTAGGGGGAGCTGTACGCTCTAGTACAGCTCCGCCTACCGCTGCCGTCATACCATCGGTATCCAGCGATTGGAGAAGCTGTGTGCCGCTCTGGACTGAACTCTCCTCCCCCCGCTGCCCGGCTTATTAACCTCATGCACTGCTTCTGTGGCACGGCGCAGCGGCTGAGGTAAGCGGATCATGGCCAGGCGCGGGCATGGCCGCAACGGCGTACCTACCTACCTATACTGCACACTTTACTAGCTGTTCTGGGGCACTACCGATTCATACTGGGCACTATACTAGCTATACTGGGGCACTTTACTAGCTATACTGTCGCACTACCTACCCATAGTGGGCACTATACTAGCAATACTGGGGCTCTACCTACCCATACTGGGCACTATACTAGCTATACTGGGGCACTTTACTATCTATACTGGCGCACTACCTACCCATAGTGGGCACTATACTAGCTATACTGGGGCACTACCTACCCATACTGGGCACTATACTAGCTATACTGGGGCACTACACTAACTATACTGGGGCACTACCTACCCATACTGGGCACTATACTAGCAATACTGGGGCTCTACCTACCCATACTGGGCACTATACTAGCTATACTGGGGCACTACACTAACTATACTGGGGCACTACCTACCCATACTGGGCACTATACTAGCAATACTGGGGCTCTACCTACCCATACTGGGCACTATACTAGCTATACTGGGGCACTACACTAACTATACTGGGGCACTACCTACCCATACTGGGCACTATACTAGCTATACTGGGGCACTACCTACCCATACTGGGCACTATACTAGCTATACTGGGGCACTACCTACCCATACTGGGGCGCTATACTGGGGCACTATACTAGCTATACTGGGGCACTATACTAGCTATACTGGGGCACTATACTAGCTATACTGGGGCACTACCTACCCATACTGGGGCGCTATACTGGGGCACTATACTAACTATACTGGGGCACTACCTACCCATACTGGCACTATACTAGCTATACTGGGGCACTATACTAACTATACTGGGGCACTACCTACCCATACTGGGCACTATACTGGGGCACTATACTAACTATACTGGGGCACTACCTACCCATACTGGGCACTATACTAGCTATACTGGGGCACTACCTACCTGTACTGGGCACTTTACGAGCTATACTGTGGCACTACCTACGCATACTGGGCACTATACTAGCTATACTGAGGCACTACCTACCCATACTGCCGGGCACTATACTAGCTATACTGAGACACTATACTATCTATACTGGGGCACTATACTAGCTATACTGAGACACTATACTATCTATACTGGGGCACTATGCTAGCTATACTGAGACACTATACTATCTATACTGGGGCACTATACTAGCTATACTGAGACACTATACTATCTATACTGGGGCACTATGCTAGCTATACTGAGACACTATACTATCTATACTGGGGCACTATACTAGCTATACTGAGACACTATACTATCTATACTGGGGCACTATGCTAGCTATACTGGAGCACTATACTAGCCACACTGGGGCAACTAAACTCCCTATATTGGGGCTACTATGCTAGCTATGCCGCTGCACCCTAGTCCTCCCCCCCCCCCCCCAAACCCGCTGCGCACGACACTGTACACTAGGACAAGCTAAAACTTGTTTTGGAAAAAATCGTGAAAAAATTCAAAATCACAATTTCTGACAGAAAAATCGCAATTTCAATTTTTACCCCAAATCGTGCAGCCCTAGACTGGGGACATCAGAATACAGAGGCAATAGGATCCTGAGGCTTCCCTCTCTTTAGGTAAGTAGCTCATTTTGTGCCTGAGCTTCGGCTCAGCTACACTTTAAAGGGAAGGAAAATCCACTTACCTGGGGCTTCCTGCAGCCCCTGACAGCTGTCCTGTGCCCTCACCACAGCTCCGCTCCCCACCGCCAACCCAGGGCTTCCTCCAGCCCCTGGTAGCCCTCCTGTGCCCTCACCACAGCTCCGCTCCCTGCCACCAACCCGGGGCTTCCTCCAGCCCCTGACAGCCGTCCTGTGCCCTCACCACAGCTCCGCTCCCCACCGCCAACCCAGGGCTTCCTCCAGCCCCTGGTAGCCCTCCTGTGCCCTCACCACAGCTCCGCTCCCTGCCACCAACCCGGGGCTTCCTCCAGCCCCTGGCAGCCGTCCTGTACCCTCACCACAGCTCCGCTCCCCACCGCCAACCCAGGGCTTCCTCCAGCCCCTGGTAGCCCTCCTGTGCCCTCACCACAGCTCCGCTCCCTGCCACCAACCCGGGGCTTCCTCCAGCCCCTGGCAGCCGTCCTGTGCCCTCACCACAGCTCCGCTCCCCACCGCCAACCCAGGGCTTCCTCCAGCCCCTGGTAGCCCTCCTGTGCCCTCACCACAGCTCCGCTCCCTGCCACCAACCCGGGGCTTCCTCCAGCCCCTGACAGCCGTCCTGTACCCTCACCACAGCTCCGCTCCCCACCGCCAACCCAGGGCTTCCTCCAGCCCCTGGCAGCCGTCCTGTGCCCTCCTCCAGCCCCTGGCAGCCCTCCTGTGCCCTCCCCACAGCTCCGCTCCCCCCACCAACCCGGGGCTTCCTCCAGCCCCTGGCAGCCCTCCTGTGCCCTCCCCACAGCTCCGCTCCCCCCACCAACCCGGGGCTTCCTCCAGCCCCTGGCAGCCCTCCTGTGCCCTCCCCACAGCTCCGCTCCCCCCCACCAACCCGGGGCTTCCTCCAGCCCCTGGCAGCCCTCCTGTGCCCTCACCACAGCTCTGCTCCCCACCACCAACCCGGGGCTTCCTCCAGCCCCTGGCAGCCGTCCTGTGCCCTCCCCACAGCTCCGCTCCCCACCACCAACCCAGGGCTTCCTCCAGCCCCTGGCAGCCCTCCTGTGCCCTCACCACAGCTCCGCTCCCCACCACCAACCCGGGGCTTCCTCCAGCCCCTGGCAGCCCTCCTGTGCCCTCCCCACAGCTCCGCTCCCCGCCACCAACCCAGGGCTTCCTCCAGCCCCTGGCAGCCCTCCTGTGCCCTCCCCACAGCTCCGCTCCCCTCCACCAACCCGGGGCTTCCTCCAGCCCCTGGCAGCCGTTCTGTGCCCTCCCCACAGCTCCGCTACCCGCCACCAACCCGGGGCTTCTGGCAGCCGTCCTGTGCCCTCCCCACAGCTCCGCTCCCCCCACCAACCCGGGGCTTCCTCCAGCCCCTGGCAGCCCTCCTGTGCCCTCCCCACAGCTCCGCTCCCCCCACCAACCCGGGGCTTCCTCCAGCCCCTGGCAGCCCTCCCCACAGCTCCGCTCCCTGCCACCAACCCGGACTTCCTCCAGCCCCTGGCAGCCCTCCTGTGCCCTCCCCACAGCTCCGCTCCCCCCACCAACCCGGGGCTTCCTCCAGCCCCTGGCAGCCCTCACCACAGCTCCGCTCCCTGCCACCAACCCGGGGCTTCCTCCAGCCCCTGGCAGTCGTCGTGTGCCCTCCCCACAGCTCCGCTCCCCCCACCAACCCGGGGCTTCCTCCAGCCCCTGGCAGCCCTCCTGTGCCCTCCCCACAGCTCCGCTCCCCCCACCAACCCAGGGCTTCCTCCAGCCCCTGGCAGCCATCCTGTGCCCTCACTGCAGCTCCGCTCCCCGCCACCAACCCTGGGCTTCCTCCAGCCCCTGGCAGCCCTCCTGTGCCCTCCCCACAGCTCCGCTCCCCCCACCAACCCGGGGCTTCCTCCAGCCCCTGGCAGCCGTCCTGTGCCCTCACTGCAGCTCCGCTCCCCGCCACCAACCCAGGGCTTCCTCCAGCCCCTGGCAGTGCAATTGGGTAGAGGACCGCTCAGTCCTCTTCCCCAATCACTGAACACGGAATCCCGTCGGAAACGGCGGCAGGAGCGGCAGCGGGAACACGCGACGTATTAAAACACCATGTTGCTGTTAACAAGCTAAAACATGACGTTTTAATACGATAGATTCTCAATAACTGGTTAAATCTACTTTTTAAGTTTTAACTGTTTTATTGTTTTTGCACAATGACACATTCATTGAAGTATGCCAGAGCTAAAATCTATGAACCATTGAACGTTTTTATCTCTTTCTTGCTCTCAGAAGCCAGTTTCTGCTAGGAAAGTGTGTTATAGTTGGAATTTCTTATCAGTGAGGGTCACACTAGTCACTTCCTGTCTGAGTCAGGACTGAGTCAGCCACTTACATACCTGATATTTAACTCTTTCAGGCAGAGAAAGAAAAAAAAGGAACACAGCCTAGTTATTAGTGTGCTAGGCACTGTACATACACATGTCTATCTCATCATGTCACATGTCACCTCGGGTATCCTTTAACGCTGTCAACCACGTGAGGCGTGGCCCCCTGGGCACTGTTACAGTAGATGAAGCGCAGGAACAAGAAGAAGTAAGTAATAGATGTGGCGATTGGATCCCAGGCAATGTATTTGTTCACTCCCGCCGCTGCGTCCTTCTCCCGCTGCTGTTTGTGCACCCGCTGCTGCGTCCCTCCTCCCCTCCCGAAAACCAGTAAAACGCGATTGTGCATGCTATGATTACCATGCACAACCATACCCCAGTATATCCGCAGGAACCCTAGCCGGGGATGCCCTTCAATGCAAGGAAAGCCTCCAAGCCCTCTTTACAAGCAGCTATAGAGTTTGCCATAACTACTTCCTGAGGTAAGATGTTCCAGATTTTAACCACTGTCACTGTGAAGGACTCCTTTCTAAATACATGGCAAAAACTTTTGTCCTCCACCCGCAAATAATGTCCCCTTGTCCGTTGTTCAACCCTAGGGACAAAACACTCATCTGCCAAGCCTTTGTATTGCCCTCTAATGTACTTATAAATTAAGTTATTCAGTTAATCAGGTCTCCCTAAACATGGCTGGGGAAACCATGCTTGATGTCTAATTTGCTGGTCATAGAGCCATCACCGGTACTGTCGGTACTTGGCCTTCATCAGTCACTCTTTTTGGTTTCCACATCAGGCGTTCCAGGACCTTCCGGAGAAAATGACGGACACCATGGCCACTTCACGCAGTGCTGCGCTCTCCGAGGCGAGTGTTCGGCCCAAAGTCCCTGCCATTCCTGTCAAAGCGAGCAGCAAAGAATTCAAACGATCAATGGGCAAGACCTCCTTCAGACCAGAGACCCGGGCCACCAGTGATGGCTTTCACGATTTTCTGGTAAAAACTTCTTTATGGTTTTTGAAGGAATTCTGTGGGTTATGACGTGTAGTTAGGAGGATACGTTTGTTCTTTATGTCCCATATATTATTTCCTTTCTAGGTGGCAAACCACCCTGTCAAACCAGACATTCTACTGGAGGCTGCAGAGCGGACTGAGAGACTGTTGGAGCCATCTGAGGAAGTGCAAAAGAAGGTTGCCTTTCTCCTTAAAAACCTGTCCCATGCTGAAATGCAGAGCAGGGTAAGGTCTTTATCTACCTTATATACTCGTGTATAAGCCTAATTTGTCAGCACAAAAAATGTGTTGAAAAGTTACCCCCTTGGCTTATATGTGAGTCAGTGGAGCAGCATGGATGGTGGAGCAGGTTTTGTTACTGGCAGAGGAGTGTAAGGATTGTGCACTAGTGATCCTGCTCTTGCCAGCTGGCTCCCTGCTGTGTCCCCCATCCCCTGCAGCATGGTGTGCAGAGTGCGCTGCTCAAGATTTCCTGTGTCCCCTGGCTTGTGGAGCGGAGCGTGCAAGCAACGTGTCAGCGGTGCAATGATCTGGGATTCTTCCTGTGTGGCAATCACTGTGTCTCATATCTATGATGCCATCTAGTGGTGCCTTGAGACACAGCTGTTTCATCATTGGGACACATCTGGCTATGAGGAGAGTGGATGACTTGTACTGGGGGCACATCTAGCTACTGGGGAGGAGTGTATACACGCATCAATCACTTTTTCCTGCTTTCTGAGGGAAAAGTGGGTAACTTGGCTTATACATGGGTCGGCTTATATGCGAGTATATATGGTATCTTTTTATCTATCATCCTTGTCCTAAAAATTACTTTTGTAGATATCCCACAGTTTTATTTTATATTTAAATATACTGTACTTTTTATGTTTTTACTGTTTTAATGGCTCTTCTCACTGACACATTTATTGAAGTATGCCAGAGCTAAAATCTATGAACTTTTTACACTTTTTATCTCTTTCCTGCTTGCAGAAGCCATTTTATGCCAGGAAAGTGTTTCATGGCTGTAATTCCTTTTCAGTGAGGGTTGCATGACAGTGTGACCAGGTCCCAACCGGACAGAAACTGTCACTTGCATACCTGGATGTTTAAAGTGTACCAGAGCTGTGGGAAAAAGAAAATGTAATACTCACCTTTAATACTCAGCTTCCTCCAGCAGCATAAACACTTGTGAGTCCCATGCCGTCCTTCCGCACAGGGCTGTGGAGTCGGTACTTTGGGTACCCGGAGTCGGGAAAAAATGCACCAACTCCGACTCTGACTCCTAATGAATTTAAACTGTAATTAACCACTTCCGGATTCCGGGTGGTTTGGCTGATCTGTGCTGCGGGGGCTCTTCAGCCCGCAGCACAGATCAGAAATCAGGCAGGGCGATCAGACCTCCCCCCCTTTTTTCCCCACTAGGGGGATGTCCTGCTGGGGGGGTCTGATCGCCGCCGCGCTGCTGTGCCTAGCGGGGGGGGGGGGGGGGGGCTCCTCAAAGCCCCCCTCCGCAGCACTAGTCTTCCCTCTGCCTCCTTCCCTCCCTCTCCCGTCCCCTGTGTGCGGCGCAGGACGGTAAGCCGTCCTGCGCCGGATAGGATAGGCTTTAGCCTATCAGAGGCCGGGGATCGGCGATCTCCTCTACGGCGCTGCTGCTGCGCAGCGCCGTATATATGTAAACACCGGGGAAGATCTTCCCCGCGTGTTTACATTTACCCTGCGAGCTGCGATCGGCGGCTCGCAGGGTGTTCACGGAGACACCCAGTGAACTGACATGGAACGGCCGCTCGTATGGAAACCACTTCAGGATTCAGGGGCGTAATTAAGCGTACGCAGAATCCTGAAGTGGTTAAAATAGAAAATATGATAAAATGTTCTATTTCTCAGATAATAGTCATCATAAATAATGTATATATACAGTAATAGCTGTGCTTAGTCCACAAAAATGAAATCAACCAATCAAAATTAGTTACTTGTGCTGCTTCAGTAAAGCAGTCCTCGTATTTTAAGGTCAGATATACACATCTGATTGTGACTGTATATATGATGTGTACACAGGAATCTCTTATATATACTAAATAACATCTATGCTGTAAGAATAAAGCCTGATGTGTAGCTGTGTCACTAATACAGATTGTCAATGAGATGGAAATAATTCTGCACTGATTCTGGTTTATGCAAATGTATGCACTCCCTTTGCTGATGAAATCAAATAATTTGATATGTTGTTAAAATTTGGTTTGGTGACTACGAATTAAATGGTACCTGAGACGGATGAAAAGAAAAGTTTTATACATACCTGGGGCTTCCTCCAGCCCCCTTCAGGATAATCAGTCCCTCGCTGTCCTCCTCCACCACCCGGATCTTCTGCTATGAGTCCTGGTAATTCAGCCAGTCAGCGCTGTCCGGCCACCTGCCGCTTCCACAGCCAGGAGCGTTCTGCACCTGCGCAATAGAGCCGCACAGGTGTAGTATGCTCCCGGCAGCGGAGTGTGTGCATGCGCACTATGCCAGACTGGCTCAAGTACCTGGACTCATAGCAGAAGATCCAGGTGGTCGGAGGAGGACAGCGAGGGACTTATTAGCCTGTAGGGGGCTGGAGGAAGCCCCAGGTATGTATAAAACTTTAATTTCATCTGTCTCAGGTTTACTTTGTTACACAGTAGTACTATACTCTACATATGCACTCCCCACAGAGCTGCAGGGAATCCACTGAGAATGTTGTGCACATTGAACACAGAGGTGTTGTCTGTCACCCATAAACCTGGTTCAGATTGTGCATGAAGAATGTGTAATAGAGGAAGAATCTCCTCATTCCCCTGCAGAGTACCTGCACATCACTCTTACATGTACCCACAGTCACATTGCCTAGGGCCTGATCCATGTTCAGATTGTACATGAAGAATGTGTAATAGAGGAAGAATCGCCTCATTCTCCTGCAGAGTACCTGCACATCACTCTTACATGCACCCACACTTACATTGCCTACGGCCTGATCCATGTTCAGATTGTGCATGAAGAATGTGTAATAGAGGAAGAGTCGCCTCATTCCCCTGCAGAGTACCTGCACATCACTGTTACATGTACCCACACTTACATTGCCTAGGGCCTGATCCATGTTCAGATTGTGCATGAAGAATGTGTAATAGAGGAAGAATCCCCTCATTCCCCTGCAGAGTACCTGCACATCACTCATACATGTACCCACAGTTACATTGCCTAGGGCCTGATAGATGTTCTTTGTTCCGGTCTGCACCTTCTAGAAGTACTCTTACCAAGGACTAATTTTAGTCTATGACTATAAAGGGAATAAATATGGCAGTCTCCATATCCTTCTCACTTCAGTTGTCTTTTAAAATTGCTAAGCGTTGGTAGTTACGAGATGCATTTCACGTTACAAACTTTTAATCAACAAGATTGTAATATGCAAATTAGAGGAGTCAGAGTCGGTGGAATCCTAAACTGAGGAGTCAGAGTTGGTGGATTTTTGTACCGACTCCACAGCCCTGGTGAACAATTCTAAAGGTGACCATACACTTATAGATTTGCAGCAGATTCAACCATCAGATAGATTTCTGTCAGATGCCTGTCAGGTCAAATCTGACAGGAATCTATCTGTTATGTGCCATTCTGAAATCTATTGAAAATGGATCTAAATGCATTATTGCACCATTAGATCCAATGCAGCTCTATGGGCCAGCAGATTGACCTAGATTTTCCATCCTGTCAGATCAAATCGTTCAAAATCGGCCTCAAATCAGTGGATTGGCTGATTTGAAAGGATCGATTTCCGATCTAATGATTCTATAGAATCGATCAATCGATGGCTAAAATCGACTAGTGCATGGGCCCCTTAAGGGTGATAAGTTGATGATAATTTAGTAAATCGAAAAAACATTTTTTAATAATTGGTTGTGATGAATAGAATGAATAGGAAGTACAGATTGGTTCATTGATGGTGATAAATTCGATGTATTAAGAACACATTAATCTGATCGCTCGGGTCGATTTTTTGCTGAAAATAGTACTGTTTATGGGCAATTTAAAGGCCAACTTACACAATAACAATATATTTAGATAAAGATGACCAGTGTACTAACCCCCTGTAGATGATGCCTGCCAAGTGCGCACCTCCCTCCATAGTTTCTCCTATGTTGCTGTGACTTACAGGAGGTAGTAGAAATCTGGCAGAAGTGACAGGTTTTGGACTAGTCCATCTCTTCATGGGGGGATTCTAAGGGATTTATTTATTTTCCAAAGCACTTAGTGAATGGCAGTTGCTCTGTCCAACTGCCAAAAAACTGTGTAGGGAACAGGGAAGCTGGACAGCATCATTGTTTAAATTCTTTTTAGGGAATATCTTTATAAAGAATAAAAGCCTTGCTGAGAATCCCCTATGAAGAGATGGACTAGTCCAAAACCTGTCACTTCTGTCAGATTTCTACTACTTACTTTAAGTGACAGCAACATAGGAGAAAAGTCATTTATGGCTCATTTTACGCTGGAAAAAAACGTACTTATTTGTCTATGCACATATTTTAAATTTTAAAATGTTTTGCCATAGTGCCTCTTTAACAGGTGGAAAAGGGTGGGTGTGTAGACAGTGAGTGGTGAAGCGATGGACATGGGGCGTGAGTGGGACAAACCTGCAGTGGGAGATGGCAGGACAGCACACAGAGGTACGTACCAGTCTCCTGAGTCCTGATCATACGTCTGTACTTAAAGAGAACCTGTACTTAAAGAGAACCTGTACTGAGTAAAAATATTTAAAATAAACACATGAGGTAACTTCAAATGAACATTGCATAGTTACCTTGCCATCAGTTCCTCTCAGAAGCTCACCATTTTCTTCTGACAATAATCCCATCCAGTTCTGACAATATTTTGTCAGATCTGAAGTATATCAGTTGCTGTCAGTAAAATATCAGTTGCTGTCATTTATAGCTAAGAGGAAAACTGATGTACCAGGTAATGTCCATGTTTCCCTATTGCTCAAGTGGGCGATGTTACAGTTTAACTGTGTGCTGACCAGAAAGCTGTTATGGGTAATGGCCATTTTCAAAATGGAGGACGGAGAATTCCCTTGATCTTAGTGAACAAACAGGACGCGGGACAGGAGAAAGACACTGAGGAGTAGACTACATGGAAGGTAAGTATGACTTGTGTATGCTTGACATTTAATTTTCAGTTCAGGTTTTCTATAAGCATACAATCAAAAATCAATTATTTATTTTTATATGGTAAACAAATAATAAGGCAATCCATAAGTTAAAAATCTCTCTTAATTTTCTTCTCAAAAGAATATTACTTACTAGGTCCCCTGGCTCTCATTTGGTACATGTGCCGCAAAAGAGAAGTTGCAGTGCATGCTGGTTGTTTTTTTCCTCCCCTGTTCTCTTCATACATAACTAATGCAGCCTGATTGGCTGAAGTTTCTTTCACTCCCGGTTTCTCCTCCCACACCTCTGTTTCTCTCTGATTGGCCAATATTTCTTGTGACTCCGCTGAAATCCGATCCATACAGATAAACCAGGTCTGCGAAGGCACACAATGGTTTGTGAGGATGCATTTCTTACTGCAGAGCTGTGTGGGAGTGTCTGAAGACTGAGAGGGGGCGGGCAATGCATACACAATCAGGCAGAGGAGAGGAAACAGAATAAGGGAGGAAATGACATCAGGATTGGCTTCAGACACAGGGATTCTAAGATGGAAACTGACAGAAACAGAATTCTCTTTATTTACTATATAAAACTCACTGAAAACAAAATGTGGACAGTGCAATACATATGTTATGTAAGTAGAGCAAGTATTTATAGACTAATGTATGTGTTTTTTTTCTGAGATAGTATGGCTGACAGCTCCTCTTTAAGGTGTGTGCTGAAAAATACAATATGTTGTTCTAACCTCTTGTGTGACAGGTGAGAGAAGTGAAGCACACTGTAAAGAACGTGTTTATGCCCTGGTTGTCCCGATACTTGGTGATAAAATGTGTGAGCAGTGAGATGATGTTCCATGGACGATACTCCATGTTCCTGGATGGCCTGAAGAGCACGGAATTTCACAATCTGGTTCTAACAGAGACCTACAGAAATATTAAGGTGTGTATCTCATGGACGCGTTTCATCGAAGGTCCAACACAGGGTCTGATTTACTAGCACATCACCAGTTGCGTTATCATTAGTGATCCAGCAAATCCTGGCTGGATTCATTCTGAAATGTCTGCTGATAGCTGGTTTTGCTTTGGCCAGCCTAGCAACGGTCAGTTTTTAGAACAATCGCGTCCATGATGGCTAATACTCTCGGGCTGGGTGCACACATAGCAGAAACGCTAGCGTTGCGGAAACCGCTGCATTTTTGCTGCTAAATTAATTCTATGGGCCGCAAGAAAAATCGCATATGCGCGCATTTTCAAAAACGCTGGTTTTGTTGCATAGTATGCTAAAACGCACATGAAAGTCAATGGGTACGCAGTGGTATGCGTTTTTCATGCGTTTTAATATGTTTTTACCAAAAAATTGTTTGTGATAGATTTCCGCTTCTTGTTGTCCTCCTAGTGATTTGCATAAATGGAAATATAAAAACGCCATTTTGTATATGCGAACCACAAATCCATTAAAACGCATGCAAAACGCATCTGCAGTAAAAACCGCAAACGCACAGAAAACGCACACAACATAAAATGAACGCTTGACACAAAAAGCAGCCTTTTATGTTATGTGCGCACCTACCCTTATGATATGCCCATTGGAGCCTTCTGCTGACGTTAAGGTGGGCTCAGAGGGCATATAACACTTCATGGGGGGATGGTGACCTTAGAGGGCATTTAACACTTGATGGGGGGGGGGGGGGCAGACAGGCGGTGGAGGCTTCATTACTATTCCGATTCCTGATAGATTTCATGCTGAAATCTAACGGAAATCAGTCTGCATTGTATGGGCGGGAAACAGATCTGTGTTTGATCAGATTCGGTCAGAGAGGTCTTATGGTCGATCTGCCAATACATTGCTTGGTTTTTGGTTAGTAAATCTCACTCGGTGTGTTACCTGTTCACTGATTGCCTGACTTATTCCGGCAGGTACTGCTGGCATCTGCCAAGGCGCGTTCCGTCTTCTCTCTGCGTTTTCTGCTGTGGAACTTGGGCAACTGGCTGGGTTTGTTGACGTTGGCCAAGGACAAGCCCATCTTATCCACGGTAAGTACTTTTCTCTGTCTTCCTTCTGGCTGGACCCTGAGTTTGTGCTCCTACAAGTATGCCTTTATTATGCACCATTCCCAGGACCTGGATATAAAGGCGTTGCTGCAGGAGGCCTACGCAAAGGGAAAGCATGAACTCCTCTACGTTGTGCCGTTCGTTACCAAAGTGATGAAGTTTGCCGGAAGCAGTTTGGTACGTAAGCAAACAGTCGCCGTTGTTTACTTAGGCTGCAGAACCTGAGCTGCTGGATAAACCTGAGCAACCCTTAGGTGGCAAAGGTTTCCCAAAGCTTGGGGGAGGGGGGGTATTGGGGTGCCATATCCAATGTACAGCGCTGGGCCCCTACAGAAAGATTGGAGAAGAGCAGGCTCACCTATCTGGCCAACAAGCTCCTCCTTTAGGCCTCTTGCACACTACATGCAATTCCGATTTGCGATTTTTAATCGGTACTGCATGCTGCGTTTTTGTTTTAATAGCATCCAGGGAAACTCGGAATCGCAAATCGAATTTGCAGGGGGCCTTAGTCTGTGTGCTTCCTTAAAGGACAGCCTAGGTGAAAATAAAGGAATGAAATAAACGATAGTATCTATCTTCGTTCTCCTAAAAATGACATTTTAAAATATTCCAGAGCTTTATTTTATGACTATTGACCCTTTTTATCTCTTTCCTGCTCTCAGAAGCCATTTTCTGCTAGGAAAGTGTTTCATAGTTGGAATTTCTTATCAGTGAGGGTCACACTGTAGTCACTTCCTGTCTGAGTCAGGACTGAGTCAGCCACTTACATACCTGATATTTAACTCTTTCAGGCAGAGAAAGAAAAAAGGAGCACAGCCTAGTTATTTGTGTGCTAGGCACTGTACATACCCATGTCTATCTCATTATGCCACTTCGGGTATCCTTTAAACATCATGACCCAGTGGCATGTATGTTATTAGAAGATGCTGAGGACAGAAGCACATAAACTGAAGGAGGGGCGTGCCAGCTGGACGGGTGAGTTTGCTCAACTACGAATAATCTACCTTCTCTTTTAACCTCCCTGGCGGTCAATTGAAACCGCCAGGGGGCAGCGCAGCACTATTTTTTATTTTTTTTTTAAAAATCATGTAGCTAGCCTAGTGCTAGCCTACATTACGACAGCCGCTGTGCAGCGGCATCCTCCTACCCTCTTCGATCGCCTCCGGCGATCAAGCCCGTCCAGAAATCCCGTTCTGAACGGGATTTCCATTAGGGCTTCCCCCGTCGGCGATGGCGGGATGACATCACCGACGTCAAAGGGAGTCCCAATCTACCCCTCAGCGCTGCCTGGCACTGATTGGCCAGGCAGCGCATGGGGGGGGAGCGGCGGCGAATCGGAGCGGTGGCGATTGGGCAGTACACGCAGCTAGCAAAGTGCTAGCTGCGTGTACCAAAAAAAAAATTATGCAAATCGGCCCAGCAGGGCCTGAGAAATCCTCCTGCGCAGGTTACCCCGAGCTCAGCAGGGAGGTTAAGAAAGCATATTTTTGCTTTGCTTAACATTTTATTTAGTAAGTTGTGGTCCTTTGTAGCCCCTGACACACTCCTGGGAGTTCTGGTTCACCATCAGCTGGCTGGGTTGTCTGTGACTGAATTAACCAGTTCATGACCATAGGCTTACACCCTCCCTAATGACCAGGCTATCTTTTACAATGTAGTGCTCTGCAGCTTTATTAACTCGCTGCAGAGCCATATCACTTAGCATGCAAATGAACCCCCCCCTTCCTTTTCTTCCCACCAACAGAGCTTTCTGTTGGTGGGCTCTGATCACTGGTGTAATGTTTATTTATATTTATTTGAATTTTTTTAAAATAAATTTGTCTATTTTTTTATTTCTTTTTATTACTTCCCTCCCTCCCCCCGACAGCCAATCAGGGCAATCCTCTCTGATAGGCATCAGCCTATGACAGACGATCACTCCTGAGCCTCTCTAGGGAACAGCCGAGTGACACGGCTGTCCCCAGTACAGCGCTGCTGTAGATCGCATCGCTGTACAATGTAAATAGACGGCGGTGATCGCCGCTGGTAGACTGAAGTGGGGATGCGCACTCATGCGATTCCCTGAATAACCCCGCCCCCAGGACTTGAGGGGGTTAAGGGGAAGGGGTTAAGGTACAGTACTATGGTTTACTTTATGTGCCTGAGTATGACAAGGGATACAACTGTATACAATACATTAGCACTGCCTGCATTTTACTAGCTCAGCAACAATCATCTGTGTCAGTTTGTTAAATGCTACCAGCAGTGCAACTATTTTATAATGCCTCTAGGTCAGTGGTTCCCAACCTGGGGGCGATCGACCCTAGGTGGGCGATTTGGGTTCTAAGGGGGGTGGTAAATTTGTGGGGGGCGACAGGGAGGCGATCAGTATGAAAAGGCAGGAAAAATAAAGTGTCGCAGTGTCACTCGTTTTTAAGAAAATTATGGGCAAAAAATATGATCTGTATAAAATATGCAAGTGTGCATGATAGAGTTGCGTAATTCCTCAGGGCTCGTTGGTCACGCCGCCGGTGTAATGTCAGATAGTGTAGCCCGGAAGCAGCCTTCCTCACTGAGTATCACGCATGCTGGTTCCGGGGCTGGAGGTGTAATGTCAGATATTGCAGCCCGGAAGCAACCTTCCTCACTGAATATTGCGCATGCTGGTTCTGGGGCTGGAGATGTAATGTCAGATATTGCAGCCCGGAAGCAGCCTTCCTCACTGAGTATCGCACATGCTGGTTCTGGGGCTGGAGGTGTAATGTCAGATATTGCAGCCCGGAATCAGCCTTCCTCACTGAGTATCGCGCATGCTGGTTCCGGGGCTGGAGGTGTAATGTCAGATATTGTAGCCCGGAAGCAGCCTTCCTCACTGAGTATCGCGCATGCTGGTTCTGGGTCTGGAGGTGTAATGTCAGATATTGCAGCCCGGAAGCAGCCTTCCTCACTGAGTATCACGCATGCTGGTTCCGGGGCTGGAGGTGTAATGTCAGATATTGCAGCCCGGAAGCAGCCTTCCTCACTGAGTATCACGCATGCTGGTTCCGGGGCTGGAGGTGTAATGTCAGATATTGCAGCCCGGAAGCAGCCTTCCTCACTGAGTATCACGCATGCTGGTTCCGGGGCTGGAGGTGTAATGTCAGATATTGCAGCCCGGAAGCAGCCTTCCTCACTGAGTATCACGCATGCTGGTTCCGGGGCTGGAGGTGTAATGTCAGATAGTGTAGCCCGGAAGCAGCCTTCCTCACTGAGTATCACGCATGCTCAGTGGGAAGTTAGATATTATTTACCTGAAATATCTCCGCTTCCGCACCACGTACACTCCCGAAATTTTCAGGGGAGGGAGGGGACCCCCAGATCTAGCTCTGTGTCGAATTGCAGCCCCCGAGCCCCTCTAGTTCCCGAGATAGGTTTGCTGCAATCAGTCTCGAGAACCAGCAGGGCTCGGGGGGTGCAATTCGGCACAGAGCTAGATCTGGGGGTCCCCTCCCTCCCCTGAAAATTTCGGGAGTGTACGTGGTGCGGAAGCGGAGATATTTAGGACGTTTTACGTGGCTGCACAATGTAATGGGACACAGGCTCCTACTGCGCATGCGGGGCTGCACAACGTGCGGGGCTGCAATAGCTGACATTACACCGGTAAGGGAATTGGCGCAAAGTAGTTGAGTCACCGGCTATTTTTAGCTGGCAAGGTCACAGCGCTACCCCCTCCAATGGCACCACCACCTGGTGTAAGGGTATACCGTACTAAGAGAAGGGGGGTGACAGGGGTGAGTCGTCTTCCCCTAAGGGGCGATACTTCATAAAAGGTTGGGAACCACTGCTCTAGGTAGTCCTGAATTTATAACAAAATATTTGAACTCGGGGTGTCCATTTGCTACAGCAGTTGTTTAACCACTTAAGTACCAGCGGTCTCTGCCCCTTAAGGCCCCCTTAAAGGGAACCCTAACTGTGGGCCCCCAAAAAAATTAACTTACCTAAGGTTTTCCCAAGCCTCCTGCAGCCGTCCTGTGCCCGCGCCGGTCCCTCTTTACGACGGGGAATGCGGAAGAAGAGGACGCTTTGCCAGGGGACGACTGGCAGTCGGCCGAAAACGAAACTTAGCCGCGGAGGGAGACCGGAGGGCACAGAAGGACCGGCGCGGGCACAGGACGGCTGCAGGAGGCTTGGGAAAGCCCCAGGTAAGTGAATTTTTTTTGGGACCCACAGTTAAGGTTCCCTTTAAGGACTAGAGACCGCTGGTACAAGAAACGGGCGAATCCCGAGGAATCGCTGCACTTACCCACTACAACTGCCATCACTGCCACATATCGGGAACCTGGGCCACCCACTCTGCCGTCTCTATGACGGCAGAGTTCCTGTGAGCCGGTCAGGAGCCACTTTCATTGTCTCCTGACCGTGTCTTTCAATGTAAGCCAATGGGAGGTGCTTGCTTTGAAAGGCACGGCCAGGAGCCAGTGAAATCGGCTCCTAACCCGCTCACAGGAACTCTGCTGTCATAAAGACTTCAGAGCCAAATGAGCTGAGACGGGAGATAGCGGGGAGACAGTGGCGAGATCGGCTAGAGCGACAAAAGTGGGGGATGCGCACAACGTCAGTGAGTTTAAATCTACGCCCTGGCAGCCAGATCAGCATCAAATCAGGGTGTGGATTTCAACTATCTTGGTCTGAAAGTAGTTAACTGCTAATCATCCCAAATTTTAGTGATTCTCACAAATGTTTGATATGACGCAGGTGAAGGTTGCATTTTTTTCCCCATCTAATAATCCAGTCCAGCTTTTCTGGACCACACAACTGCTGTTCACATCGTATGAATTGCACGCCAGTTCCCCTTCAATGTAGGACAACCACAATGACTCTTTTCTCATGCCTTGACATGTGTATAGGTTTTCCAGCCCCCCCATGGATGGACTATGAATATTCTAAAAATCTTGGTAGAGCTTCACCAAATACGCGGTATGAAGGTTAGTAACAAAATAGAACTAAAATGGTCTCCTTTCCTATGTTATTTCTGTGGTCTGCTAATGTGAGGATTCTTACATTCTCCTCAGCACACCCTCAGGTTTAAAATAGAAATTTTGTGCAACATTTTGAACGTTAGCCTCCGATCCTTGAAGCATGAAGGTCTCCTGAGAAACCAGAACCTTCCAAAGTCTATGGTTGGGCTTTTGCCCGCACCCTCAGTGCCAAATGTCAAACGGCTAGAGGAAATGGCTAATACCTCCGGTGCTATCGAGTACCCCGTCTGCTCAGAAGATGAACTCACAGCTTCAGGTAAGTTACAGAAGTGTGCTGTGATGTTCATAGGCGAGATCTTTGCTGCTCAGGGGTTGGTTTATAGGCGAGATCTTTGCTGCTCAGAGGTTTATTTATAGGTTAGATCTTTGCTGCTCAAGGGGTGGTTTATAGGCAAGATCTTTGCTGCTCAAGGGGTGGTTTATAGGCGAGATCTTTGCTGCTCAGGGGGTGGTTTATAGGCAAGATCTTTGCTGCTCAAGGGGTGGTTTATAGGCGAGATCTTTGCTGCTCAGGGGGTGGTTTATAGGCAAGATCTTTGCTGCTCAGGGAGTGGTTTATTGGCAAGATCTTTGCTGCTCAGGGGGTGGATTATAGGCAAGATCTTTGCTGCTCAGGGGTTGGTTTATAGGCAAGATCTTTGCTGCTCAAAGGGTGGTTTATAGGCGAGATCTTTGCTGCTTAGGGGTTGGTTTATAGGCGAGATCTTTGCTGCTCAGAGGTTGGTTTATAGGCAAGATATTTGCTGCTCAGGGGTTGGTTTATAGGTGAGATCTTTGGTGCTCATGGGTTAGTTTATAGGCGAGATTTTTGGTGCTCAGGGATTGGTTTATAGGCGAGATCTTTGCTGCTCATGGGGTGGATTATAGGCGAGATCTTTGCTGCTCAGGGGGTGGTTTATAGGCGAGATCTTTGCTGCTCCGGGGTTGGTTTATAGGTGAGATATTTTCTGCTCAGGGGTTGGTTTATAGGTGAGTTCTTTGGTGCTCAGGGGGTGGTTTATAGGCGAGATCTTAGCTGTTCAGGGGTTGGTTTATACGTGAGATCTTAGCTGCTCAGGGGTTGGCTCTTGTGTCTTTGTAATTAATTCTGTATACCTTTAGCTGATTCCACAGATTCGACCACCAGCACCACCAGTACAGGGATGGTTCCTCAGCCTCCACAGTACAATTACCATGATATCTGTGTGTATTCGCTTGCTGGGCTTGCACCGCACATCACACTCAACCCAAAGGTTAGTGTCTATTTCTGATACTGGTGTCTTTGGTGTTTTTTTCTGCTGCTTCCATCACTGTAAGCCTTTCTTCTACAGATCTCACTCTTCGAAACCCATCCCCACCTCAAGCAATATGTGCGTCAGGCTGTGGAACAGGCGGTACAAGACCTGCTACAGCCGATGGTGGAATGTTCCATCCAGACTGCTATAAACACCTGTATGCCCATTGTGCGTAAGGACTTTGCGCTGGATTCAGAGGAGTCTCGAATGCAAGAAGCCGCTCATGCTATGGTGCGTAATCTAACAGCTGCCATGGCCAGGATAACCTGCAGAGAGCCTTTGCTGAAGAGCATCATGGCCAACATCAAGACCAGCTTTGCCACTTTTCTACGGGTACGTGACCAAATTAACTACTTTAGATTTAAAGTCATGAATTTCATGTCCTAATTGGCCCTCCATGTCCTGAATTAAAAGATACCGGCGCGTATGCTCGCATCACTGCCACTCATTGGCCTTTTTTTTGGTAGGGTTATCAAACAAATTACCTCATGTGAGGTAATTTACCTCATGAGGTAATGACATTTAGCAATTCTGGTAGGTTTTAGTCATGTTTTACCTCATGAGGTAAATTATGAGGTAATTTGCATTAATTTTACAGAAAATAGCTTTTCTCATGGAAATTAGGGGACATGTTAGCACAAAATGTACCAATTAGTTTAAGACCTGCCTGTACCTGGAGGTAAAGTCAATTTGTATGCATTTTGCAGTTTTTAGTGGAGTTCCTATTGCTATTTAAGTGCTGTTCCTATTCAGGCTGTGTAATAGAAAAGAATAGTAGAAATAAAACTTCAAATATTTGCTGGATATATTCTTTTTTTTTAGAATATACTTTTCATAGGTTGGTACATAATCAAATACACCTCCCCCCCCTCTAAAAAAACTAAAGACTATCCTAACTTATGGAAGACAATTAAAGATTACTATTATTTACTTACTGCATGCTTACCGCTGAAATACCTCATGTTTTACCACACTTTATGCATTTACCTCATGTTCTAAATTGGAGAAAAATCTTTCAGAAATGCTAAAAAAGAAAAATACCTCATGAGATATTTTACCTACTAAAAAATATTTACCTCACACAGCTACTGGAATTGAGGCCATTACGTGTTTACAGGTGAATGATTGCTGCTTTAGTAAATAGCAGCGATCATTCATGAAAAAAAAGTTTAACATAAAAAAAAAGTGCTTTTGCCATCTGTAGTGAAGTCCTAAAGTCTACCTGAGATGAACACAAGTAAAAAAATTTATACATACCTGGGGTTTCCTCCAGCCCCCTTCCAGCTGCTCAGTCCTCGCCGCCCCCCTCCTGGATTCCCCTCAGTTCGGTAATCCGGTGAGTCTGTGCAGGCTCAGTCCCTCCACCAGGAGCATTCTCCGGCAATGTGGAGGATCCGGGAGGGGGACGGCGACAGACCGAGCAGCCTGAAGGGGGCTGGAGGAAGCCCCAGGTATGTATAAAACTTTTGCTTTTGATCATTTCAGGTTTACTTTAACCCCTATCTAACTAATGACCTCCTTAAGCCATATGAAATTCACTTTTCCTCCTGCGCTGTCACCTAAGTGATATTTTTACACCTTGTCATAAAATTATTTGTAAGCCCCCAGCAAGCAAAAAAATACTCAAAATAATTCTGGTAATACTTTTTCACCAACTTTTGGGCACTTTTACAATTGTAAAATGCTTAAAAGTTGTTTTAAAGAGAATATGAAGATGATCCCCTAGGAGATATCTCAGGAGAAAAAGTGAATTGCATATGGCCCCTTGTGTCGCCTATACTTGGCCTTAAAGTGAACCGTAGGTGAAAATAAACTGATGACGTAAATACCGGTAATTATATTTATCCTCCTACTCCTAAAAAGGACTTTATTAAGTACCCCAGGGTTTTCTTTTATATTTAAAAACATTTTATAAAGTAGGTTGAATGTTTTACTGCATCTTATCAGTGTCTGCCTGTTAAGTGTTCCAGAGTTAGAAAAAGGTCAATAGTTCATGTATTATATCTCTCCCTGCCCTCAGAAGTTGTATTCTGCCAGGAAGACTTTTATGGCTGTCATTTGCTTATCAGTGATGTTTACTATATTCCCAACAAGCTACAGACAAGACGGAACTGTCACTTCCATGCCTAGAAATTAACTCTTTCAGGCAGCAAAATAAAACAAAAAGTAAAACAGCCTGGTTATTAATATGTTTTGCACTGCACATACACATGTTAATCTCATCATGTCACATGTTGTCTTGGGTACACTATAAGATTCGGGGGCAACAGCTCAGGGTTCCAGTGCTGTACAGATGCATCGCTGCACTGTTGCCTAGCTATGTATCTGTACTGCAATGAGGTCCCCAAACTGCACCCTAGCGATCGCATCCAGTCTCTACAGATGCACAGGGTGGTGATAATGGTATGCTACATGCCCTCTAGTGATGAAATATGGCATGTGGTATCCTTTTAACTGGGATAAACCAGATAATATGTTTTGAGGTGTTTTATAACGGTGGCACTTGTCATGTGAAAATTAGGAAGGGTGAAATTAAAAACATTTGCATTTTCTGCATTTACACCTATTTTGCCCCTGGAAATAAAGTGCATATGAAATTAAACAATGCTTGGGAACAAAATATTACTCAAGGAAAGCCTAGATTGGGGTTCTATTCACAAAACTTCTCATAAATGACTTATTTATCACCTAATTGATAAAAATAACCTTTCGGCGCATTTACAAGCAAAATAATCACTGAAAGTAAGTTGTTCCTGATTGACTTTATTTCACTTAATTATATTATAGTTTTGCTCTTTGAGAGCTTAAAGAGACTCTGAAGCGAGAATAAATCTCGCTTCAGAGCTCATATTCAGCAGGGGCATGTGTCCCCCTGCTAAACCGCCACCATCGCGCCGCTAAACGGGGGTCCCTTACCTCAGAAATCCCCTCCGTGCAGTGCGGGATCACTTCCGAATTGAGGCAGGGCTAACCGCCGCAGCCCTGCCGCACGCGCGTCTGTCAGCGCGTATCTCCGCCTCTCCCCCGCCCCTCTCAGTCTTCCTTCGCTGAGAGGGGCGGGGGAGAGGCGGCGATGCGCTGCTGATAGACGGAGCTGAGAGGCAGGGCTGCAGCCGTTAGCCCTGCCTCAAGAGCAGCAAAATCTGCGACCAAGTTGGTCGCGGATTTTGCGGGGGTTGGGGGTGAAGGGACACCCGTTTAGCCGCGGGATAGCGGCGGTTTAGCAGGGGCACACATGCCCCTGCTAAATATAAGCACTGAAGCGAGATTTATTCTCGCTTCAGTGTCTCTTTAAAAATGTAACATAGATAAGGTGAAAACAAGTGAAAAAGCTTTGTGGATCCTGCCCAATGTCTCAAAAAAACAACAACAACAACATTTAGTATTTATCATTTTGATGGCATAAGTAATATAAAAGTTATTGCTCTATCAATAGCGATACAGCTGAAATGCCAAATTGTCAGGAATCTTTAAGAGGTGAAAACCCAGGAATGTGAGGTGGTTAAGCTGTGTGTGCAGTTTCAGTGTGTGTGCTGCAGATGTCTGACATATTGGTTCGTTCCTCAGGATGCCTCCCCCCAGCAGCGGGAGATGGTGGAACAGGCAGCCAATCAGGTGGCTCAGGATAACTGCGAGCTGGCATGCTGCTTCATACAGAAGACAGCGATGGAGAAGGCGGGGCCAGAGGTGGATAAAAGGCTGGCAACGGTATGTCATGTGACTCTTTCTTTCTCATACTCCGCGTGGGAAGAACCATGATAGAAATTCAAGGACCATATTCGCTAAAATTGTAAAATTTAAAACGCATGTAAACACATTCAAATAAGAAGTATGTTTCTTCCAGTGTACAATGAGCCATACATTACTTTCCTCCTATTTTGCTGTTACTTACAGTAGGTAGTAGAAATATGACAGACCATGTCCTCATGGGGGATTCTCATGGGTTTCTTTAATTTCAGAAGCACTTAGCAAAAGGCAATTGCTCTTTCCAACTGTGTATGGTGAGCAGGGAGGCTGACCAGAATCTTTGTATAAATCCTTTTCAGGTAGAGTATATAGAATAAAAGCCATGCTGAGAATCCCCCATGAGGAGATGGGCTAGTCTAAAACCTGTCGGTAATGTCAGATTTCTACTGCCTACTGTAAGTGACAGCACACAATTTTCACGATCGTGGTCCTTTAGAGTTATATTTTTCACCCTTAGATGTAAATACTTTGAATATAATAACTCTCAGACCCCAATTCCTTTTTTCTCCTAAGTTTTCTCTCCAGTGATATTTTCACACATTATTAAAGAGACTCTGTAACAAAATTTTTAGCCTTATTTCTTCTATCCTCTAAGTTTCTATAGCTGTTCTAATGTGGTCTGGATTACTGCAGCCTTTTCTACGGTCTCTGTAATATATCTAATGTTCTTTCAGTTTGTCAATCTTTGTTGACCCAGGGAGGAATGTGCTGCCTCTGCTGTGATAGAGAGAAGTTATGCATGCCCCCTCCACGACCCCTGTCGGCTCTGTGTGTGCTTTGTTTATTTCTCACAGACAGGTCTCTGGCAGGTGGGCCTTAATGTCTTGCAAAGATAGAATTTTTTAAGAAAACTCAAGGTGGACCTCTTTAAAAAAAACAAACAACATGTTACCTAATCCAGTGGGGTATCCGGATCAGGTTGTGTCAGTTACTTCCCGCCGATCCTATGTCTACCAATCACGGCGGGGAGAGGCAGAGTTGGCAAATCAGAGCGGGAATTTTGCAGGAGTGCCTCTCCTGCAAGGGACGCCCCTTCCCCCTAGACAAGCTGCTTGTTGCTAGCTACCGGGACAGAGAGGCATGCCATGGAGCAAAGAACAGGCCTCTGTGTCCACAGATGCAGCACTTGCACAGCGGCAGTCCAACAGTGATTACCAAAAGCTGCTAGTTAATGAGATGCCCAGTCCTGTTCAGTAAGGCAAATAGAACAGTGCTAGACCAAATAGAGGCTTAATATCATGCTTAGTGTCTGCCAAAATTGTAGTAAAAGTGGCTGGATAGTGAACTGGCTAAGGGCACCGCCTCTGACAAAGTCAAAGAGACGCGTATGTCACCCTGGCGGGCGTGGCGGGATCTGCCCAGAAGTCCTTTGCAATGGGCACCCCTGCACTAAACTGCCGAAGAACAAAGGTTCTGTCAGGAAAGTATGAAAGAGAAACAAAAAGACCACCTTATGAGGGTCCTCCAGCCTGAAACCCGTACATATGAGAAGACTCAGCAGTTATGTCACTGGACAAACCTTTGCCGATAGGTAACAGGCTTACTGTTAAGTCTGGAATAAAATTTCAAAGTAAAACAAATGCCTGTTTGTTAGATTTCTTCTTATAACCTCACATCATGACTAGATATCAGTCACAGCAGTCCTAACAGTTGCCATGGGGTATGTGGGGCCCAGTATGTCCCTAACCTAGTTATTGCCCCTTTTATTTCTTGTGTCTCCTCTCAGTCTCCAGCTGTTCAGCTGCCGTATAAGAGAGTTAGCATTGTTTTTATTTCATTTATTTACTTGTTTATTGCGTTTCCAATCAGAAAATTCATTCATCACTACAAATATCTGAACTGTTGCTATATTTCAGTTCTTGTTTTCAAATGACAAGGAACTCTTGTCAAAACATTACAAGAGATTATAATTCATAATTAAACAGCAATTTCATCTAAGGAATAGTAATATATCTATCTATCATCCGGAAAGTTACAGCCATGGGGCTTAATTCACAACAGCTTGCTAAGGGCTCTTTCACATTAGGGCAGACTTAACCAAGGTAAGATGAAAGTCCATAGACTTTCATTTTACCTTTCACACTCGACGCTGCGTTTCGATGCGTTGCGGTTCCGACGCACCCGGGCGCAGTTTTTACTCCAACGCACCCGCGAGCCGGCGGTTTCCGTCGGGTTTAATTACCAGCTACCGCCGCTGATTGCGTCGCACCGCAGATACCCGACGACACGCCGCAGGCAGACAACGCGTGCAGGAGAACGGCTCCTGTTCGCGTTGTCTGATGTGAAAGAGCCCTTAGTGTTAGCACGCCAGTAAAAAGCCGCTTAGCACGTGCTAACTGGCTCTTTATGCGCTAATATGCGTGTAAGAGTTTGCGCGCGTAAAGTTTTGCGTGCAACTTCGTCCGCTTTGCGTGCTAAGTAGCGTGATAAGCAATGATTTCACGTGCTGATTTTGCACGCGAACTGAACGTAACGGCGTAGCGCGGTGTGCACACTAAAATAGCACATGAACAGCAACAGCTTTGCAGTGCAAACTACTTAGCACCCTAATTTGCACGTGCAAAGCTTTTAGGCATGATAACTGAGTTATCACACTTTTGTGAATCAAGCCCATTTTCAATTAAAGAAACATTTTATTTTATTTTAGACACTGTCTTCTGGTTATTTCTCCATAATCACCGGCTTTATTTAAAGAGAATCTGAAGCGAGATTAAAACTCGCTTTTCGTCTTATATTCAACACGGGCATGTTTGCCCCTGCTAAAACGCCGCTATCCCGCAGCAGAACGAGGGGTCTTTACCCCCCAAATCCCCTCCGGGGTGTCCTGGGAGCGCTTCCTGTTGCGGCAGGGCTAACGGCCGCAGCCCTGCCTCACATGCGTCTATCAGCGCTGATCGCCGCCTCTCCCCGCCCCTCTCAGTCTTCTTTCACTGAGAGGGGCGGGGAGAGGCGGAGATCCGCCGCTGATAGATGCGCAAGGAGGCAGAGCTACAGCCGAAAGCTCTGCCTCCATGAGCAGCAAAATCTACGGCCAAGTTGGTCGTGGATTTTGCAGGGGGAGGATTTGGGGGGTAAAGACCCCTCGTTCTGCCGCGGGATAGCGGCGTTTTAGCAGGGACAAACATGCCCCGGTTAAATATAAGGTAAAAAGCGAGTTTTAATCTCGCTTCAGAGTCTCTTTAAGCATTTATCATATCATTTTACAAGGTTTGCAATCACTTTGTTGTACAGTAGTAGTAGCAGTAGGGTATTGTACCGTGTTAGCCATCAGTAAAAGCAAGAAGTTTTAAATCAGGATGATACCATTTATTGGCTAACTACAAATGAATAAGAATGAACAAGCTTTCGGCCTTGCAGCCTTCGTCAGGTTTACATCCTGTTAGTTTGCAAGCTGGTGGTACAGACAGCTTATATACATGCAACATCAAAAGGGAAAACAGATATTTTTTTAAGCATAAATACATCATGAAGATGCCTTAATACAAACAGACCATCTAAATGGGGTAAGATAAGGATCCTTGTTTACTTTATTGCTCACAGACCTGGTATTAGGATTGACCCAGAGGTATCGTAAATTCTTAGTTCACAAGTTCAGCTAGGGTGGCTGAGACAGTTCATATATCATCAATCTCATACCAATATAGAAAGTTGTTGTCCTTATTCAGACCCTTCTGCACAGCTTTGAAACAATTTATAAATTTTGTTTCTGCTATTAATCGGTCATTTGACGTTTTGAAGTCGCCCTTCAGGGCAGTGACACGAAGATCATCCATGCTGTGTCCGTTGGACCGAAAGTGTGTAGCAACTGGGAGTCCAGATTTGGTATCATTAATAGTGTGCCTGTGTCCATTCATACGTTTGCGCAGTGTTTGTCCAGTTTCTCCCACGTACATAACATTGGGGCATTTAGCACACATGATCAGATATACCAGATTGGTGGACCCACAAGAAAATTTACCTTGTACTCTGTACTCCTGTTGTGAACCTGGTATCCAGTAGTTTGGTCAGACCACCACACTGTCCACTTCTCCTTTACAGCACCGGCTACAAAACACCAAGTGAAAGAACTAATAAAATATCGTTCCTTGAAAGGTTTGACACCCCAACACCTTCAGAACAGCCTCAATCTAGGTGGACTGACAGATCACAACTTAGGCCCTGAATCCATGGTCCTTAAATATAACCACGATGTCTCAGCCGCTTTTGACGCCATAGCTCCCTTAAAGATTAAACGTTCCGCACCATTACATCACGCTCGCTGGTTTGACAACTCTATAAAGGAACTAAAGAAACAGGGACGCAGACTGGAACGAAGGTGGCGCAAACATCAGTCTCCTGATGACAAACTTTCCCTAATTGCTCACCTGAAAAAATATCAAACGATGATTAACAAAAAGAAGTCCTTATTCCTGTCTCACGAAATTGCAAATGCAGCCAACAGACCTGCCCAACTCTTCCGCACGGTTGACAGTCTCTGCAATCCATCTTGCAGGAAATCCAGCATCAGACCTTCACAGGAACTGTGCGAGAAATTTGCCCACTTCTTCTCAGACAAAGTCTCCTCCATACGATCTGCCATTCAATTCACAGCCCCAGAAACCCATGCAGAGCCATATAACAGGTGCAAAAATAGCCTACCACCATGGTCTGATTTTAAGGTAATCACTGAAAAAGACATCTTGGATATCCTCTCAAACCTTCGCCAGACTACCTGCGATCTGGACCCTGGCCCCACTAAGTTCATGTTGAAATGCCCTGAACTATTTACACCGGCATTCCACAAAATAGTCAACGGCTCCTTACAAGAAGGGTGGTTTCCCTCTACTCTGAAAGAAGCAATCGTCAGGCCTCTACTCAAGAAACCATCCTTAGACCCAGATGCTCTAAACAGCTACAGACCTGTCTCAAACCTCCCCTTTCTGGGAAAAGTTATTGAAAAGGCTGTCTACCTCCAACTTGAAGCCAGGCTCTCCAGAAACAACATCCTTGACCCTCTTCAATCTGGTTTCAGGAAATATCACAGCTGTGAAACAGCCCTCACCCAGATCTGCAATGATCTGCTCATTGCAAGAGACAAGGGTCAATGTTCCATCCTGATTTTGCTCGACCTCTCAGCGGCTTTTGACACAGTCGATCATGAAATCTTACTCAACAGGCTACAAGAGTACTGTGGCATAGATGGCATTGTTCTCCGGTGGTTCAACTCCTTCCTGGCTAGCAGAACACAAAGGGTAGCCTTAGGGCCCTTCCTCTCCAACCCTGTACCACTAAAATACGGTGTACCTCAGGGCGCAATATTATCCCCTTTACTGTTCACCATATACATGCTGCCACTTGGAGAAATCATACAAAAACATGTCCTGACATATCATTGCTATGCTGATGACACCCAGCTATATTTGTCATTCAAACCTGATGTCACAGACCCTACTCCACAAATAAACGCATGCTTAGCTGAGCTTCAGGAGTGGATGAATAATAATTGGCTAAAACTTAATGCTGACAAAACTGAGGTTCTTGTTATCGAGGGCCAGGGCTCAACAGCAAAGCAGCTCCAGTCTCAACCAACACCGCTAAGGATAGGGAGCTCAGACCTGAACAACTCAGACTGTGTGCGCAGCCTGGGAGTACTGATTGATGGGAAATTAAGCTTCAGGAATCAAATCTCAGCTGTTGTGAAACATTCCTTCTTTCACCTAAGGAATATTGCAAGGATTAAACACCTAATTCCTTCAGAGGATCTTCCAACCCTAGTTCATGCCTTCGTCACATCAAGGTTAGACTACTGCAACGTCCTCTACACAGGCCTGCATAAGAAAGACTTACGCCGCCTGCAATTAGTACAGAATGCCGCCGCAAGGCTGTTAACGAGCCAACCCCGCCATTGCCACATAACACCAACCCTGAGCTCACTCCACTGGCTACCGATAAAATGGAGATTCTGTTTAAGATTGGCTTACTGACATTTAAATCCTTGCACAATCTGGGCCCTGGATACCTGAAGGACTTGTTGCAACTACATCACACCCCCCACAATCTTAGATCAAAAGGACGTAACACCTTGGTCACCCCCAGAGTCCACCTCAAAACCTTTGGAGACAGAGCCTTTTGTCATGCTGCCCCTACACTTTGGAACTCCCTGCCACACCCAATCAGGACAGCCCCATCCCTGGAAGCATTTAAGTCTTAACTGAAAACCTACCTTTTCAGTCTGGCATTCATGAACATCTGACTATCTCCTCTGTAACACAACCCAGCCTGAAACCCTGTATTAATCTGAGACACAGCTATGCGCTTTGAGTCCTATGGGAGAAAAGCGCTTTACAAATGTTATTGTATTATTGTATTGTTACCCTGTCAGTGGAGTAAATGTGTCTGCAGGTCCCACATATTTTTTGTCGGCAGGGTGATGTTCCGTTTGTTGAGGCCTATTCAAAGAGCTCCTGACAATCATCTGTTTTAGATTGTGTGGTTGCCGATATGACAAGAGTGGAGGTTTAGGGAATATTGTTCTCAGTCTGTGATCCTTGTGTAAAATGGGATGAAGTTCCTTAGCAATCCTCCTTAAGATTTCCAGGTGTGGGTTGTAGGTGATAACCAAAGGGACACATTCCTCTCTCTGGTTTTGCTTATATTTCAGGAGTTCAGTCCTGGGGATGTTGCTGGCTTTCCTGATTTGGGCCTCAGCCATGGGAGGACTGTAACCTTGTTTAATGAAAGTGTTCTTAAAGAGAATCTGTACTCTAATATTCTTACAATAAAAAGCATACCATTCTATTCATTATTTTCTTCTGTGCCCCTCTGTGCTGTTTCTGCCACTCTCTGCTGCAATCCTGGCTTGTAATTAACAGTTTTAGGCAGTGTTTACAAACAAACTAACCAGCTTCTAATAGACTCAGCTAAGCATAGTGTGTGAGTCATTCAGAGTATGCAGGGGGCCTGCAGAGGGTGTGTATCGCTTCTACCAATCACAAGCAGCCCTGCACATTCCACGCAATCAAGCCTTAGCCCGACAAACAGGACAGAGGAAAGATACATTGATTTATTACAGAGACAGTGCAGTTAGGAAAGACTGCAGTAAGCCAGAGCAGATTAGAACAGGCATAGGAACTTATAGGATAGAAGAACTAAGGCTGAAAAATTTGTTACAGAGTCTCTTTAAGGTGATCCAGGTGCTTGTCTCTGTCCATCCTGTCAGAACAAATCCGGTTGTACCTTATAGCTTGGCTGTAAATTATAGAGTTCTTAATGTGCTTGGGATGAAAACTGTCATATCTTAGGTATGTGGGACGGTCTGTAGGTTTGCGATAGGTTTGTATGTTGTTACCCCTGATGTATATGGTGGTGTCCAGAAAGTTAATCTCCAGAGATTCCTAATTAACAACAAAAAGAAAAAACTTCAGAGACTTAGAATTAAGAGTGGACGCCTGGATGCACAAGCAGCAGAAAAAGAGCAACCCACAGGTGTAATGAATCTTTCCTCTTATCAGGCTACTGAAGCTGAAATGTCAGTACTCTCCAAAGGCCTGTCATTCTGCCCTGCGAGACCCATAGACAGGATTGCACTCTGTGGAGATATGGAGGAATTTTTTAGAAAGCTGCGACTCAAGGAACACTACCATGATAAGGAAGCCTGTGATACAATGGATAATGGACCAAAACGCACCAGATCTAAAAAGAAAAAAAGATGGACCCCCAAAGAAGGAAAAAACCCAGCCCTGGATAAATACGTCAATAAATTCAGACGCAGAATCTCTGACTGGATCCTGAGTAAAAGAAAGACACTGGCCCAGAACGTAACACCACAGGAGCGACAGGCCATCAGATCCCTTAAAGCGGAATACAACCCTGCATTTCAACTTTGCTCTAAAACATTATTTACAGTATATTATATGCAACCAGCATTTTTTTTTTTACTAGACCAGCATTGGAAGGGTTACACAGGGCTTTAAAGTCCCTGGAGATTTCTGCAGACGAATCCGAACTTCAGTTAGATACTTTTTGTTTACAAATATGTGTTTATTGTGACTCATCTCTCTCACCGAGAAGGAGCTTGGAGGACAGCCAAAGAGATGTATCTATTGATAAACAGTTACACACTAACTAAATAGAATGTAACTATCTGAATGTCTGCACGGAACTTAAAACCTCTGTGTTTAACCCTTCCAATGCTGGTCTAGTAAAAAAAAATGCTTTTTGCATATAATATGCTGTAAATAATGTTTTAGAGCAAAGTTGAAATGCAGGGTTATATTCCGCTTTAAGGAGAATAAGGACATTATTATTAAACCAGCGGATAAAGGTGGTGCCATAGTCATAATGAACACCAGTGACTACATCCAGGAGGCACAAAGACAATTATCCAACACCGCTCACTATGCCAAATTACAGGGGGACCCCACAAAAGGCTACAGGATGGCACTTAATAGGATGGTTAACAGATTGCCTGCAAACATCAGACTACATGTAAGGACCCTTGTCCCTGAAGAGCCTAGAACAGCCTGCTTTTACATGCTTCCCAAGATCCACAAAGAGGGAAACCCAGGCAGGCCCATAATCTCAGGGAGCGGAACTCTTACAGAGAACATCTCAGGGTGGCTGGAAAACATCTTGAAACCTCTTGTCTGTAAAAGACCCAGCTACTTACAGGATACCACCCACCTCCTGAACAAACTGTCAGCCATCGGCCCAGTACCTGAGGGAACCATACTGGCCACGATGGACGTGGAGTCCCTGTACACGAACATTCCCCATGATGATGGTATTGCGGCCTGCCGTAAATATCTTCAGGGTCAGGGCATACCTGTAAAGCCTATTACTGGACTGATCAAATTCATTCTCACTCATAATTATTTCACTTTTGGACAGGACCTCTATTTACAGCAGATGGGCGTGGCAATGGGTTCGCGATTCGCTCCACAGTATGCAAATCTATTCATGGCCAAAATCGAAGAGGAATACCTCAATGCATGTGGCATAAAACCCTTGGCCTACTTCCGGCTTCATTGATGATATTTTAATCATCTGGTCCGCAAGTGAGGATGATCTTCTCCAGTTCCACAGGAACTTCAATGCCTTCCATCCTACAATCAAATTGAAACTTACCTACTCTCACACAGAGATTAACTTTCTGGACACCACCATATACATCAGGGGTAACAACATACAAACCTCTGTGTATCGCAAACCTACAGACCGTCCCACATACCTAAGATATGACAGTTTTCATCCCAAGCACATTAAGAACTCTATAATTTACAGCCAAGCTATAAGGTACAACCGGATTTGTTCTGACAGGATGGACAGAGACAAGCACCTGGATCACCTTAAGAACACTTTCATTAAACAAGGTTACAGTCCTCCCATGGCTGAGGCCCGAATCAGGAAAGCCAGCAACATCCCCAGGACTGAACTCCTGAAATATAAGCAAAACCAGAAAGAGGAACGTGTCCCTTTGGTTGTCACCTACAACCCACACCTGGAAATCTTAAGGAGGATTGCTAAGGAACTTCATCCCATTTTACACAAGGATCACAGACTGAGAACGATATTCCCTAAACCTCCCCTCTTGTCATATCGGCAACCACACAATCTAAAACAGATGATTGTCAGGAGCTCTTTGAATAGGCCTCAACAAAACGGAACATCACCCTGCCGACAAAAAATATGTGGGACCTGCAGACACATTTACTCCACTGACAGGGTAACGATACCAGGTTCACAACAGGAGTACAGAGTACAAGGTACATTTTCCTGTGATTCCACCAATCTGGTATATCTGATCATGTGTGCTAAATGCCCCAATGTTCTGTATGTGGGAGAAACTGGACAAACTCTGCGCAAACGTATGAATGGACACAGGCACACTATTAATGATACCAAATCTGGACTCCCAGTTGCTACACACTTTCGGTCCAACGGACACAGCATGGATGATCTTCGTGTCACTGCCCTGAAGGGCGGCTTCAAAACGTCAAATGACCGATTAATAGCAGAAACAAAATTTATAAATTGTTTCAAAGCTGTGCAGAAGGGTTTGAATAAGGACAACAACTTTCTATATTGGTATGAGATTGATGATATATGAACTGTCTCAGCCACCCTAGCTGAACTTGTGAACCAAGAATTTACGATACCTCTGGGTCAATCCTAATACCAGGTCTGTGAGCAATGGAGTAAACAAGGATCCTTATCTTACCCCATTTAGATGGTCTGTTTGTATTAAGGCATCTTCATGATGTATTTATGCTTAAAAAAATATCTGTTTTCCCTTTTTATGTTGCATGTATATAAGCTGTCTGTACCACCAGCTTGCAAACTAACAGGATGTAAACCTGACGAAGGCTGCAAGGCCCGAAAGCTTGTTCATTCTTATTCATTTGTAGTTAGCCAATAAATGGTATCATCCTGATTTAAAACTTCTTGCTTGTACAGTAGTAGCTTCACACTTCTTACCTATAGGTAGGATGATTTGATGAAGGCTTCATGTTTATGCTGCTGAACAAACAGTTATCTGCATTCTGCAGTCAGGTGACAAGCGGTGCAGGGAGAGTTTATCCTGACAGATGCAAGTTACATCACACAGAGAGAAAACTGTGTGACAGATAAAAGCAAAGCTGTGACTTTCGAGATGACACTCATACATGTATATGTGTGTCGTGTATATATATTGTTTCTGGATAAATTATACTTTCTTTAGGATTTTTTTGTATTTCAATGCATTCAAAAACAAATAAGAAAGGGGAAAAATACACTATTTCTCAGTTTTCGCCCACTATAGCTGTAAAATAAACAGTGCTACTGTAGATAAAACACTAATTGCATTTGCCATTCCATTTATCACAAAATGTACATTATGTGGTGTGTGCCATGTATGTTGACAATATTTGATTTGGAAATAAAATTATTTTTGTGTTGCTTTGTGTACTTTTTCTTTCCATTATATCAATAGCAAAAAATTAAATGTAGTGAGTGATAAAAATAAGAGAGAGAGGGTAAACTGATTAGCATGTTGAGCTGGGTGTGGTCTCAAAATTGGGTGTGCTTATGGGAGGTGGCGCTTATTGGGTGGGAGGTGGCGCTTATTGGGTGGGAGGTGGTGCTTATTGGGTGTGCTTATGGGAGGTGGCGCTTATTGGGTGGGAGGTGGTGCTTATTGGGTGGGAGGTGGTGCTCATTGGGTGTGCTTATGGGAGGTGGCGCTTATTGGGTGGTAGGTGGCGCTTATTGGGTGGGAGGTGGTGCTCATTGGGTGTGCTTATGGGAGGTGGCGCTTATTGGGTGGGAGGTGGTGCTTATGGGCGGTGGCTAAACAGTATTTTCAATGTCACAGCACCCATGTTTAGCTCCCATGCCATGCCTGCTGTTATAAAGCCCACATTCTCTTTCAGTATTCCCTGCTATAATGTCTTTCCTTTAATAAGGCATGCATATTTATTTCCCCACCCACCTCCAGCATTTATAGTGTCCCCTTAGAATGGTTTCATGCACAGTGTTTTCCTGCATCAAGGCCTAAGAGCCTCCAGTACAGTGACTTCTCTCATTGTAGTGCCCTTCTAGGAATAAAGTCCATTGTAGGGCTCCTATGTAGCGCCCCCTTAGGTTTTACCTGTACAAGAGTCCTCCTTTCCATCCCTACAGAATTCAACAGATTGGAAGCACGCTTTGGGAAGTGTTAAAGTCAGGGCCGGTACTCTCATGAAGCAAGGTGAAACATTTGCATCAGGAGCAGAGACTTCAGGGGCAGCATTTTTGTACTGCTGTCCTGACGGAGGAGGAATGGAGTGGCTGAGGGTGAGCAGTTTGTCACAGCCAGCCAGTGTGCTATTGTGTTGAGCTGCAGCATGTCATGTGAGAACATTAATGAAGCAGAGTAAATTGTCAGGTGCTGAGCGATCATTCCAAATCGGGGGGGGGGGGGGGGGTGCTACATCCTCACAAGTTTGCCTCAGGCAGCAAAGAGTCTAGAACTGGCCCTGGTTAAAGTCTCCTCTCTCTGTGCCAGTGGCACTCACGGTCTCCTCTCTCTGGGCCAGTGGCACTCACGGTCTCCTCTCTCTGGGTCAGTGGCACTCACGGTCTTCTCTCTCTGGGCCAGTGGCACTCACGGTCTCCTCTCTCTGGGCCAGTGGCACTCACGGTCTCCTCTCTCTGGGCCAGTGGCACTCACGGTCTCCTCTTTCTGGGCCAGTGGCAATCCCGGTCTCCTCTCTTTGGGCCAGTGGCACTCACGGTCTTCTCTCTCTGGGCCAGTGGCACTCACGGTCTCCTCTCTCTGGGCCAGTGGCACTCACGGTCTCCTCTCTCTGGGCCAGTGGCACTCACGGTCTCCTCTTTCTGGGCCAGTGGCACACACGGTCTCCTCTTTCTGGGCCAGTGGCAATCCCGGTCTCCTCTCTCTGTGCCAGTGGCACTCATGGTCTCCTCTGTCTGGACCAGTGGCACTCACGGTCTTCTCTCTCTTGGCCAGTGGCACTCACGGTCTCCTCTCTCTGTGCCAGTGGCAATCCCGGTCTCCTCTCTCTGTGCCAGTGGCACTCACGGTCTCCTCTTTCTGGGCCAGTGGCACTCACGGTCTCCTCTCTCTGGGCCAGTGGCACTCACGGTCTCTTCTCTCTGGGCCAGTGGCACTCACGGTCTCCTCTCTCTGGGCCAGTGGCACTCACGGTCTCCTCTCTCTGGGCCAGTGGCACTCACGGTCTCCTCTCTCTGGGGCAGTGGAACTCACGGTCTTCTCTCTCTGGGCCAGTGGCACTCACGGTCTCCTCTTTCTGGGCCAGTGGCACACACGGTCTCCTCTCTCTGGGCCAGTGGCACTCACGGTCTCTTCTCTCTGGGCCAGTGGCACTCACGGTCTCCTCTCTCTCTGCCAGTGGCACTCACGGTCTTCTCTCTCTGTGCCAGTGGCACTCACTGTCTCCTCTCTCTGTTCTAGTGGCACTCACGGTCTCCTCTCTCTCTGCCAGTGGCACTCACGGTCTCCTCTCTCTGTGCCAGTGGCACTCACGGTCTCCTCTCTCTCTGCCAGTGGCACTCACGGTCTCCTCTCTCTGTGCCAGTGGCACTCACTGTCTCCTCTCTCTGTTCTAGTGGCACTCACGGTCTCCTCTCTCTCTGCCAGTGGCACTCACGGTCTCCTCTCTCTATGCCAGTGGCACTCACGGTCTCCTCTCTCTGGGCCAGTGGCACTCACGGTCTCCTCTCTGTGCCAGTGGCACTCACGGTCTCCTCTCTCTGGGCCAGTGGCACTCACGGTCTCCTCTCTCTGTGCCAGTGGCACTCACGGTCTCCTCTCTCTGGGCCAGTGGCACTCACGGTCTCCTCTCTCTCTGCCAGTGGCACTCACGGTCTTCTCTCTCTGGGCCAGTGGTACTCACGGTCTTCTCTCTCTCTGCCAGTGGCACTTATGGTCTTCTCTCTCTCTGCCAGTGGCACTCACTGTCTCCTCTCTCTGTGCCAGTGGCACTCACGGTCTCCTCTCTCTCTGCCAGTGGCACTCATGGTCTCTTCTCTCTATGGGCCAGTGGCACTCACGGTCTCCTCTCTCTCTGCCAGTGGCACTCACGGGCTCCTCTCTCTGGGCCAGTGGCACTCACGGTCTCCTCTCTCTGAGCCAGTGGCACTCACGGTCTCCTCTCTCTCTGCCAGTGGCACTCACGGTCTTCTCTCTCTGGGCCAGTGGCACTCACGGTCTCCTCTCTCTCTGCCAGTGGCACTCACGGGCTCCTCTCTCTGGGCCAGTGGCACTCACGGGCTCCTCTCTCTGGGCCAGTGGCACTCACGGTCTCCTCTCTCTGAGCCAGTGGCACTCATGGTCTCCTCTCTCTGGGCCAGTGACACTCACGGTCTCCTCTCCCTGAGCCAGTGGTTCTCACTGTCTCCTCTCTCTCTGCCAGTGGCACTCACGGTCTCCTCTCTCTGGGCCAGTGGCACTCACGGTCTTTTCTCTCTGAGCCAGTGACACTCACGGTCTTGTCTCTCTGTGCCAGTGGCACTCACGGTCTCCTCTCTCTGGGCCAGTGGCACTCACGGTCTTGTCTCTCTGTGCCAGTGGCACTCACGGTCTCCTCTCTCTCTCTGCCAGTGGCACTCACGGTCTCCTCTCTCTGGGCCAGTGGCACTCACGGTCTCCTGTCTCTCTGCCAGTGGCACTCACGGTCTCCTGTCTCTCTGCCAGTGGCACTCACGGTCTTCTCTCACTCACGGGCTCCTCTCTCTGTGCCAGTGGCACTCACGGTCTTCTCTCTCTGGGCCAGTGGCACTCACGGTCTTTTCTCTCTGAGCCAGTGGCACTCACGGTCTTCTCTCTCTGTGCCATTGACACTCACGGTCTTCTCTCTCTGTGCCAGTGGCACTCACGGTCTCCTCTCTCTGGGCCAGTGGCACTCACGGTCTTCTCTCTCTGTGCCAGTGACACTCACGGTCTCCTCTCTCTGCACCAGTGGCACTCACGGTCTCCTCTCTCTGGGCCAGTGGCACTCACGGTCTTTTCTCTCTGAGCCAGTGGCACTCACGGTCTTCTCTCTCTCTGCCAGTGGCACTCACGGTCTTCTCTCTCTGGGCCAGTGACACTCACGGTCTTCTCTCTCTGTGCCAGTGACACTCACGGTCTCCTCTCTCTGTGCCAGTGGCACTCACGGTCTCCTCTCTCTGCACCAGTGGCACTCACTGTCTCCTCTCTCTGGGCCAGTGGCACTCACGGTCTTTTCTCTCTGAGCCAGTGGCACTCACGGTCTTCTCTCTCTCTGCCAGTGGCACTCACGGTCTTCTCTCTCTGGGCCAGTGACACTCACGGTCTTCTCTCTCTGCCAGTGGCACTCACGGTCTCCTCTCTCTGTGCCAGTGGCACTCACGGTCTTCTCTCGCTGTGCCAGTGGCACTCACGGTCTCCTCTCTCTGGGCCAGTGGCACTCACGGTCTTCTCTCTCTGTGCCAGTGACACTCACGGTCTCCTCTCTCTGTGCCAGTGGCACTCACGGTCTCCTCTCTCTGCACCAGTGGCACTCACGGTCTCCTCTCTCTGGGCCAGTGGCACTCACGGTCTTTTCTCTCTGAGCCAGTGACACTCACGGTCTTCTCTCTCTGTGCCAGTGACACTCACGGTCTTCTCTCTCTGCACCAGTGGCACTCACGGTCTCCTCTCTCTGGGCCAGTGGCACTCACGGTCTTCTCTCTCTGTGCCAGTGACACTCACGGTCTCCTCTCTCTGTGCCAGTGGCACTCACGGTCTCCTCTCTCTGCACCAGTGGCACTCACGGTCTCCTCTCTCTGTGCCAGTGGCACTCACGGTCTTGTCTCTCTCTGCCAATGGCACTCACGGTCTCCTCTCTCTGTGCCAGTGGCACTCACGGTCTCCTATCTCTGTGCCAGTGGCACTCACGGTCTTGTCTCTCTCTGCCAGTGGCACTCACGGTCTCCTCTCTCTGTGCCAGTGGCACTCACGGTCTTCTCTCTCTGTGCCAGTGGCACTCACGGTCTCCTCTATCTGGGCCAGTGGCACTCACGGTCTCCTCTCTCTGGGCCAGTGGCACTCACTGTCTCCTCTCTCTGTGCCAGTGGCACTCACTGTCTCCTCTCTCTGTGCCAGTGACACTCACGGTCTCCTCTCTCTCTGCCAGTGGCACTCACGGTCTCCTCTCTCTCTGCCAGTGGCACTCACGGTCTCCTCTCTCTCTGCCAGTGGCACTCACGGTCTCCTCTCTCTGTTCTAGTGGCACTCACGGTCTCCTCTCTCTGCCAGTGACACTCACGGTCTTGTCTCTCTCTGCCAGTGGCACTCACAGTCTCCTCTCTCTGTACCAATGGCACTGACGGTCTCCTCTCTTTCGGCCAGTGGCACTCACGGTCTTCTCTCTCTGGGCCAGTGGCACTCACGGTCTCCTCTCTCTGGGCCAGTGGCACTCATGGTCTCCTTTCTCTCTGTGCCAGTGGCACTCACTGTCTCCTCTCTCTGTTCTAGTGGCACTCACTGTCTCCTCTCTCTGTGCCAGTGACACTCACGGTCTCCTCTCTCTCTGCCAGTGGCACTCACGGTCTCCTCTCTCTGCCAGTGGCACTCACGGTCTCCTCTCTCTCTGCCAGTGGCACTCACGGTCTCCTCTCTCTGTTCTAGTGGCACTCACGGTCTCCTCTCTCTGCCAGTGACACTCACGGTCTTGTCTCTCTCTGCCAGTGGCACTCACAGTCTCCTCTCTCTGTACCAGTGGCACTGACGGTCTCCTCTCTTTCGGCCAGTGGCACTCACGGTCTTCTCTCTCTGGGCCAGTGGCACTCACGGTCTCCTCTCTCTGGGCCAGTGGCACTCATGGTCTCCTCTCTCTCTGTGCCAGTGGCACTCACTGTCTCCTCTCTCTGTTCTAGTGGCACTCACGGTCTTCTCTCTCTCTGCCAGTGGCACTCACGGTCTCCTCTCTCTGTGCCAGTGGCACTCATGGTCTCCTCTCTCTCTGCCAGTGGCACTCACGGTCTCCTCTCTCTCTGCCAGTGGCACTCACGGTCTCCTCTCTCTGTGCCAGTGGCACTCACTGTCTCCTCTCTCTGTGCCAGTGGCACTCACTGTCTCCTCTTTCTCTGGCCAGTGGCACTCACGGTCTCCTCTCTCTCTGCCAGTGGCACTCACGGTCTCCTCTCTCTGTGCCAGTGGCACTCACGGTCTCCTCTCTCTGTGCCAGTGGCACTCACGGTCTCCTCTCTCTGTGCCAGTGGCACTCACGGTCTCCTCTCTCTGTGCCAGTGGCACTCACGGTCTCCTCTCTCTGTGCCAGTTGCACGCATGCTCTCCTCTCTCTCTGCCAGTGGCACTCACGGTCTCCTCTCTCTGGGCCAGTGGCACTCACGGTCTCCTCTCTCTCTGCCAGTGGCACTCACGGTCTCCTCTCTCTGGGCCAGTGGCACTCACTGTCTCCTCTCTCTGGGCCAGTGGCACTCACGGTCTCCTCTCTCTGGGCCAGTGGCACTCATGGTCTCCTCTCTCTCTCTGCCAGTGGCACTCACGGTCTCCTCTCTCTGTGCCAGTGGCACTCACGGTCTCCTCTCTCTGTGCCAGTGGCACTCACGGTCTCCTCTCTCTGGGCCAGTGGCACTCACGGTCTCCTCTCTCTCTGCCAGTGGCACTCACGGTCTCCTCTCTCTGTTCCAGTGGCACTCATGGTCTCCTCTCTCTCTCTGCCAGTGGCACTCACGGTCTCCTCTCTCTGTGCCAGTGGCACTCACGGTCTTGTCTCTCTCTGCCAGTGGCACTCACGGTCTCCTCTCTCTGGGCCAGTGGCACTCACGGTCTTGTCTCTCTGGGCCAGTGGCACTCACGGTCTTGTCTCTCTCTGCCAGTGGCACTCACGGTCTTCTCTCTCTGGGCCAGTGGCACTCACGGTCTTCTCTCTCTGTGCCAGTGGCACTCATGGTCTCCTCTCTCTCTGCCAGTGGCACTCACTGTCTCCTCTCTCTGTGCCAGTGGCACTCACTGTCTCCTCTCTCTGTTCTAGTGGCACTCACGGTCTCCTCTCTCTCTGCCAGTGGCACTCACGGTCTCCTCTCTCTGTGCCAGTGGCACTCACGGTCTCCTCTCTCTGGGCCAGTGGCACTCACGGTCTCCTGTCTCTCTGTGCCAGTGGCACTCATGGTCTCCTCTCTCTCTGGGCCAGTGGCACTCACGGTCTTCTCTCTCTCTGCCAGTGACACTCATGGTCTTCTCTCTCTGCGCCAGTATAGGTAGTGGTCTATAGGTCCCCCCAGTATAGGTGGCCAGGCATAGGTGCCCCACTATAATTGCCCCCAGTATAGATTAGCCAGGTAGGTGCTTCCAGTATAGGTATCCAGTATAGTTCAGGGGTGGACTGGCCAGGGGGGAAGGGGGGCAATCTCCCCCCAGGCCGCCTTTCATTCAGTGATTTAGGGCAGGTCTGGTGTATTCGGGTGTGTTGTTGTAAGGCAATGGGAAACTTGAGGCTAGCTGATAAAAGTGCAATCAGAGGACAGGCAAGCTGGTAAATATACGCAGAGCTTGCCTGGAGGGTCCGTGGGCAAACATCTGTCTGGTCTCTCCCCATTGTTATAATAACTGCATGTGTGGATAAGGTGTTATACAAGTTAAAGTTTTTGACAGGCCCTAGACTCCAGGAGGGCTACTTTCTGACTTGTGTGAGAGACTGGCAGGGACAGGAGTCCGATTACAGGCAAGTAGCCTCTGTGTGATGTGCAATACAGATAAGCTCTCTGCTCCATCTCAGGCTATTCTCAATTTCTCTCCACTCCTCCTCTCTCTGGGCTAGTGCACGCCAAAATCGCAATAGCAATCGCTAGCAATTTGTGAGTGTGATTTTGTGAATCGATTTTCAGAACGATTTTTTTTAATGAATTGCTCCAAAAAACGCTACATGCAGTGTGTAGCATTTTTTGGAGCAATTCATGAAAAAATAGCTCTGAAAATCACTTCACAAAATCACACTTACAAATTGCTAGCGATTGCTGTTGCGATTTTGGCGTGCACTAGCCCAGAGAGGAGTGGAGAGAAATTGAGAATAGCCTGAGATGGAGCAGAGAGCTTATCTGTATTGCACATCACACAGAGGCTACTTGCCTGTAATAGGACTCCCTGCCAGTCTCTCACACAAGTCAGAAAGCAGCCCTCCTGTCTAGGGACTGTCAAAAACTTTTCAACTTGTATAACACCTTATCCACACATGCAGTCATAATAACAATGGGGAGAGACCAGACAGATGTTTGCCCACAGACCCTCCAGGCAAGCTCTGCATCATGCTGTGTATATTTACCAGCTTGCCTGTCCTCTGATTGCACTTTTATCAGCTAGCCGCAAGTTTCACATTGCCTTACAACAAACCCAAATACACCAGACACCAGACCTGCCCTAAATCACTGAATGAAAGGCGGCCTGGGGGGAGATATCCCCCCTGGCCAGTCAGTGTAGCTGTATACAGTGCTTCCCTGAGCTAATTACTCTGCAGTCCCCTGGGGAGAGGGAAGGAGGGTTCGCAGCGCCCTTTCCCTGTCTGTGCTCAGGATGGCTGCACGGCCCCTAGAAACGGGCCTGGTCAGAAGAGTGCACTGCAATGCCCGGTCACTGGCAGTAGTTAAAGCAGGAGGACCAGCCATACCTTGCCAGGAAAAACACACATATATTAGTAGGTAAATACTTGATCTACTTACATAACACATGTATTGTACTGTCCACGTTTTGATTTCAGTAAATTTTATATAGTAAATGAAGAGAATTCTGTTCCTGGTGGGGGCCATGTCTTTTGCCCACAGTTTGAGGCTAAATGCTGATGTCATTTCTGCCCTTAACTTTTTTTTCTTTTCTCCTCCAGTCGCTGAGTCACCTCAGCCTTGCTTGTAAACACATGTGAGCAGAGGATCGTGTTTCAGCTAGGCAGGGAAATAAATGGAAGAGGAGGAATATATTATAGATAAAAAGTGTTTACAGGGAAGCAGATATTAGAAAGTAACTGCCATATATCCAGTTGGTTGCCCGCCCATATGAGCTGACACAGGAGTGCGGGAACAGTCAGCAAGAAGAAGCGGTAATGGAGTTAAGGCAGTACAAGGAACAGCCTGGGGAACAGTCAGCAAGAAGAAGCGGTAAAGGAGTTAAGGCAGTACAAGGAACAGCCTGGGGAACAGTCAGCAAGAAGAAGCGGTAAGGGAGTTAAGGCAGTACAAGGAACAGCCTGGGGAACAGACAGCAAGAAGAAGCGGTAAGGGAGTTAAGGCAGTACAAGGAACAGCCTGGGGAACAGTCAGCAAGAAGAAGCGGTAAAGGAGTTAAGGCAGTACAAGGAACAGCCTGGGGAACAGTCAGCAAGAAGAAGCGGTAAGGGAGTTAAGGCAGTACAAGGAACAACCTGGGGAACAGACAGCAAGAAGAAGCGGTAAGGGAGGTAAGGCAGTACAAGGAACAGCCTGGGGAACAGTCAGCAAGAAGAAGCGGTAAAGGAGTTAAGGCAGTACAAGGAACAGCCTGGGGAACAGTCAGCAAGAAGAAGCGGTAAGGGAGGTAAGGCAGTACAAGAAACAGCCGGGGGAACAGTCAGCAAGAAGAAGTGGTAAGGGAGTTAAGGCAGTACAAGGAACAGCCTGGGGAACAGTCAGCAAGAAGAAGCGGTAAGGGAGGTAAGGCAGTACAAGGAACAGCCGGGGGAACAGTCAGCAAGAAGAAGCGGTAAGGGAGGTAAGGCAGTACAAGGAACAGCCTGGGGAACAGTCAGCAAGAAGAAGCGGTAAGGGAGTTAAGGCAGTACAAGGAACAGCCTGGGGAACAGTCAGCAAGAAGAAGCGGTAAGGGAGTTAAGGCAGTACAAGGAACAGCCTGGGGAACAGTCAGCAAGAAGAAGCGGTAAAGGAGTTAAGGCAGTACAAGGAACCGCCCAGGGAACAGACAGTGCCCCAGATGCATTAATTTAACTTTATCTCCTGCGTTTTCTCCTAGGAGGTAATTTTTTTATTTTCTGTTTAAAATAACTTTTCAGAATTAAAAATGTAACAAAAAAGTACCTTAACCACTTTACTACCGCAGGTGCGTATATCTCCGTCCCTTTGCACAACCTTTAACCACCAGGGACGGAGATATACGCACCTCCCGCCGCTATGCGCGCTCCCGCTCGCTCGTGCACACCGTCGCCCGGAGATCAATGAACGGGAATAACCATTCCCGTGCGTTGATCTAAACCCCCCAGCAATGATCGGCTGCTTCTATGAGAGGCAGCGCGATCATTGTGAAAAAAAAAAAAGTTTCCCAGTCTCCCTGAACTTCCTGCAAGCGTACTTCCTACGCTTGCAGGACGCATTCACAAAAGGTTACTGTGGCCAAATAGTAAAACTACACCCAAAAGCATTTTTCATATACATAGTTTTACATTATACATTAACTCATTACCTCCCACACTCCCCACATTTTTTTTTTTGTAATTAAAAAAAAAAAATTACAATAAAAAAAATACATAAATAGTTACCTTAGGGACTGAACTCTTTAATCACTTGAGGACCACAGTCTTTTCGCCCCTTAAGGACCAGAGCCTTTTTCTCCATTCAGACCACTGCAACTTTCACGGTTTATTGCTCGGTCATACAACCTACCACCTAAATGAATTTTACTTCCTTTTCTTGTCACTAATACAGCTTTCTTTTGGTACTATTTGATTGCTGCTGCGAGTTTTAGTTTTTGTTATATTCATCAAAAAAGACATGAATTTTGTCAAAAAATTGATTTTTTTTTTACTTTCTGTGCTGACATTTTTCAAATAAAGTAAAATTTCTCTATACATTTGTGTCCAAATTTATTCTGCTACATGTCTTTGATTTAAAAAAAAATCCATTCAGTGTATATTTATTGGTTTGGGTAAAAGTTATAGCGTTTACAAACTATGGTGGCAAAAGTGAATTTTCCCATTTTGAAGCATCTCTGACTTTTCTGACCCCCTGTCATGTTTCATGAGGTGCTAAAATTCCAGGATAGTATAAATACCCCCCAAATGACCCCATTTTGGAAAGAAGACATTCCAAAGTATTCAGTGAGAGGCATGGTGAGTTCGTAGAAGATTTTATTTTTTGTCACAAATTAGCTGAAAATGACACTTTGTGACAAAAAAAAAAAAAAAGTTTCCATTTCTTCTAACTTGCGGCAAAAAGAAATGAAATCTGCCACGGACTCACTATGCTCCTCTCTGAATACCTTGAAGTGTCTACTTTGTCTACTTGGGGTCATTTGTGGGGTGTGCTTACTGTCCTGGCATTTTGGGGGGTGCCTAATTGTAAGCACCCCTGTAAAGCCTAAAGGTGCTCATTGGACTTTGGGCCCCTTAGCGCAGTTAGGCTGCAAAAAAGTGGCACACGTGTGGTATTGCCGTACTCAGGAGAAGTAGTATAATGTGTTTTGGGGTGTATTTTTACACATACCCATGCTGGGTGGGAGAAATATCTCTGTAAATGACAATGTTTTGATTTTTTTTATACACAATTGTTCATTTACACAGAGATTTCTCCCACCCAGCATGGGTATGTGTAAAAATACACCCCAAAACACATTATACTACTTCTCCTGAGTACAGCGATACCACATGTGTGGCACTTTTTTGCACCCTAACTGCGCTAAGGGGCCCAAAGTCCAATTAGTACCTTTAGGATTTCACAGGTCGTTTTGAGACATTTGGTTTCAAGACTACGCCTCACGGTTTTGGGCCCCTAAAATGCCAGGGCAGTATAGGAACCCCACAAGTGACCCCATTTTAGAAAGAAGACACCCCAAGGTATTCCGTTAGGTGTATGGTGAGTTCATAGAAGATTTTATTTCTGTCACAAGTTAGTGGAAAATGACACTTTGTGAAAAAAACAATAAAAATCTATTTCCGCTAACTTTTGACAAAAAATAAAATCTTCTATGAACTTGTCATACACCTAACGGAATACCTTGGGGTGTCTTTTTTTTCTAAAATGGGGTCACTTGTGGGGTTCCTATACTGCCCTGGCATTTTAGGGGCACAAAACCATGAGGAGTAGTCTGGAAACCAAATGCCTCAAAATGACTGTTGAGGGGTATAAGCATCTGCAAATTTTGATGACAGGTGGTCTATGAGGGGGCGAATTTTGTGGAACCGATCATAAGCAGGGTGGCCTCTTTGATGACAGGTTGTATTGGGCCTGATCTGATGGATAGGAGTGCTAGGGGGGTGACATGAGGTGATTGATGGGTGTCTCAGGGGGTGGTTAGAGGGGGGAATAGATGCAAGCAATGCACTGGCGAGGTGATCGGGTCTGAGGGTGTGGGCGGGTGATTGGGTGCCCTAGGGGCAGATAGGGGTCTAATCTGATGGGTAGCAGTGACGGGGGTGATTGATGGGTAATTAGTGGGTGTTTAGAGGAGAGAACAGATGTAAACAATGTACTTGGGTGGTGATTTGACGGCGGGTCTGCAGGCGATCTGATAGTGTGGGTGGGTGATCAGATTGCCCGCAAGGGGCAGGTTAGGGGCTGATTGATGGGTGGTAGTGACAGGGGGTGATTGATGGGTGATTGACAGGTGATCAGTGGGTTATTACAGGGAAGAACAGATGTAAATAATGCACTGGCGAATTGATAAGGGGGGGTCTGAGGGCAATCTGAGTGTGTAGGGGGGTGATTGGGTGCCCGCAAGGGGCAGATTAGGGTCTGATCTGATGGGTAACAGTGACAGGTGGTGATAGGGGGTGATTGATGGGTAATTAGTGGGTGTTTAGAGGAGAGAACAGATGTAAACAATGCACTTAGGGTGTGATCTGACGTCGGTTCTGCGGGCGATCTGATGGTGTGGGTGGGTGATCAGATTGCCTGCAAGGGGCAGGTTAGGGGCTGATTGATAGGTGGCAGTGACAGGGGGTGATTGATGGGTGATTGACAGGTGATCAGTGGGTTAATACAGGGGGATAGATGCATACAGTACACGGGGGGGGGGGGTCTGGGGAGAATCTGAGGGGTGGGGGGATGATCAGGAGTCCCCTGGGGGCAGTTTAGGGCATTAAAAAAAATAGCGTTGACAGATAGTGACAGGGAGTGATTGATGGGTGATTAGGGGAGTGATTGGGTGTAAACAGGGGTCTGAGGGGTGGGCAGGGGGGGGTCTGAGGGGTGCATTGGTCGATCAGAGGGAAGGGGGAGCAGGATCAGTGTGCTTGGTGCAGACTAGGGTGGCTGCAGCCTGCCCTGGTGGTCCCTCAGACACTGGGACCACCAGGGCAGGAGGCAGCCTGTATAATACGCTTTGTATACATTACAAAGCTATTATACGCTTCCTATGCGGCGATCGTCGGGTTAACAACCCGCCGGCGCTTCCGAACGGCCAGCGGGTTGACGACGCGGGTGGGCAGAGCCTATTGCCGGAGGATGCGCACATAACAGCGCGTGATCCCCAGCCAGCAGCCACAATAGGACTCGCCGCCTCGGCTGTAGGCGGTCCTCAAGTGGTTAAATATTTATGTCCAGAGGGTATAACACTGTTACTTTATAAACTATGGGCTTGTAATTAGGGATGGACGCAAAACTGAAAAAAATGCACCTTTATTTCCAAATAAAATATTGCCGCCAAACATTGTGATAGGGACATAATTTAAACAGTGTAATAACCGGGAAAAATGGGCAAATACATTTAATGGGTTTTAACTACAGTAGCATGCATTATTTAAAAACTATAATGGCCGAAAAAACTGAAAAATAATGATTTTTTTTCCCTAAATGTTTTCCTTTTTTCCTATTAAAACACATTTAGAATAAAATAATTCTTGGCATAATGTCCCACCTAAAGAAAGTCTAATTGGTGGAGAAAAAACAAGATATAGTTCATTTCATTACGATAAGTAATAATAAAGTTATAGACGAATGAATGGAAGGAGGGCTGAAAGGTGAAAATTGCTCTGGTGGTCAGGGGGTAAAACCCCTCAGTGGTGAAGTGGTTAAAATCATTTTGAGTATTTTGTTGCTTGCTGGTGGCTTAAAGGACCCCCGAAGTGACATGTGACATGATGAGATAGACATGTGTATGTACAGTGCCTAGCACACAAATAACTAGGCTGTGTTCCTTTTTTTTCTTTCTCTGCCTGAAAGAGTTAACTATCAGGTATGTAAGTGGCTGACTCAGTCCTGACTCAGACAGGAAGTGACTACAGTGTGACCCTCACTGATAAGAAATTACAACTATAAAACACTTTCCTAGCAGAAAATGGCTTCTGAGAGCAGGAAAGCGATAAAAGGGGTCAATAGTTCATAGATTTTAGCTCTGGCATACTTTAATGAACGTGTCATTGAGCAAAAACAACAACACAGTTAAAAGTTAAAAAGTAGATTTAAACATAAAATAAAACTGTGGGATATCTTAAAAAGTCATTTTTAGGAGAAGGAAGATAGATACAATTGTTTATTTCATTAGTTTTCATTAATTTATTTTCGCCTCAGGTGTCCTTTAACCCCCTTGGCGGTATGAAAAATACCGCCAGGGGGAAGCGCAACAGTTTTTTTTAATTTTTTTTTTTTTTTTATCATGTAGCGAGCCGAGGGCTCGCTACATGATAGCCGCTGCTCAGCGGCATCCCCCCAGCCCCGCCGATCGCCTCCGGCGATAGGCGATCAGGAAATCCCGTTCAAAGAACGGGATTTCCTGGAGGGCTTCCCCCGTCGCCATGGCGACGGGGCGGGATGACGTCACCGACGTCAGCGACGTCGGGACGTCATTGGGAGACCCGATCCACCCCTCGGCGCTGCCTGGCACTGATTGGCCAGGCAGCGCTCGGGGTCTGGGGGGGGGGGGGGCCGCGCGCCGCACCGGATAGCGGCGATCGGGCGCGCGGCGGCGGCGATCGGGGTGCTGGCGCAGCTAGCAAAGTGCTAGCTGCGTCCAGCAAAAAAAAAATTAAGCAAATCGGCCCAGCAGGGCCTGAGCGGCACCCTCCGGCGGCTTACCCCGTGTCACACACGGGGTTACCGCTAAGGAGGTTAAAGGGCATTTTATTGACAAGGTGGGAAAATATCACTTAAGAGAAAACATGACTGGCATTTATGTCAGTGACTTTCCGCACACGAGTCAGCGGAGTGGAAGGCAAGCTGGTGGACAGAGCAATGTGGAGACACCATACTACTTTCCCTAATGATGCATAGATGGGTGTGGCCAGGAGTGAGCTGGCAGCAATGGCGATGAAGGTGAAAGGGGAGTGGCTGATAGTGAGCAGAGAACTAGCTGTCCTGCTTAGAGATCCATCTACAATTATGAGGAGTTCCAGGAGCTACAATTGCCGCTACAGTCAGCTACAGAAAGTTCCTGCCACCCTTTACTAGTCATCTGCTCCCACGCCAGCTTGTGGTGAAGGGGCAGCACTGGAACCGGAAGCATCAGGAAGAAACATCACCTCCTGTGACACTACAGGGAAACTAACCAAGAATTGAACTTCATCCCAATCAGCAGCTGATACCCCCTTTCCCATGAGAAATCTTTTCCTTTTCACAAACGGATCATCAGGGGGCGCTGTATGGCTGATATTGTGGTGAAACCCTCCCGCAGGACCATGGTGCTGACATCACACTGTGGGAGCCTTGTTGCATTGTGGGAAATAACAGCTGTTTCCAACTGACAAAGAAGCAATCAGCATCTCCTTCCAGTGACATCACCTGCCAGCAGTAAAAATGTCACCATGTGATAAATGTCAGAATGTAAATCGAGGAGAGGACATACTTTACAATGGGCAAACACTGACTAAATCATTTATACATATTCATTGTAAAACTTAAGCACCTTTTTTATTACATTATTTTCACTGGAGATCTTCTTTAAGTGACATAACATGATGAGATAAATATGCACGTATACTAGCCCTACTAAGAAATTATCTGAAGTCCCTTTCTGGTACAGGAAGAGTTAAAATAAACTTGTTATCTATGCAAAAGAGCCTCTCTGAGCTTGTGAAGTCAGTCAGTCTAGTTTTATGAAGAGCAAATAGAAGCTTAAACAGCCAAGAAACAATGAAAGACAGCTTAAGATAAGGTTTTACTGCAGGAAAGTTCAGAGGGTCATTATTTCTGCTTCTTTTACAGCTTCAAAGGCAGAGTGTGGATTCTGAACTGCAACTGTGACAGTCTGATGAAGTTTCATAAATAAAGCTATGTGACTAAAGATATGAGACTCTGTTCTATTTATTATCCATACTATACATACAATTCAATATTTCATAAGTTTATTTTCACTTCAGGTTTTCATTAAGTATGATCTCACTACAGAAATGCTGATTAACCCCCTAGCAAGCAGCTTGTATACAGTAAACATAATGGAACTCTTTTATTATATGTACATTGTAATTTCCCATATCCTTTAAAGGGAACCTAAACTGAGAGGGATATGGATGTTTCCTGTTAAACAATACCAGTTGCCTGGCTGTCCTGCTGATCTCTTTGGCTGCAGTGGTGGCTGAATCACACACCTGAAACAAGCATGCAGCTAATTCAGTCAGCGCACCTGATCTGCTGCATGCTTGTTCCGGGGCTGTGGCTGAAAGTATTAGAGACGCAGGACAGCCAGGTAACTGGTATTATTTAAAAAGGAAAATCCATATCCTTCTCAGTTTAGGTTCCCTTTAAAGAGAAAATTTAACCCAGGATTACATTTCATCCCAATCAGTAGCTGATGCCCCCTTTGGATTGAGAAAACTTTACCCTTTCTCAAGTAGTTCAGCGGGAGGGGAGGGGGTCGATCTGTGTGGCTGATTTTGTGAAACCCCTCCCACAGTGTGATGTCACGACCATGGTTCTGACAGTTGTTGCATTGTTGGAAATGACAGCTCCTTCCAACTGCCAAGTGTGTTTATAGATAATGGTAGTTGGTGCTGTTTTTTTCCTGTCTGCCAGTAGTAAAGGTGATGACCTGCTGCAGGCTGATTGGGGATCAAACAACATGAACAAATTGCAGATCAATTATTTCTTCTATTTTTTTAGCTTCTCGCTTTGCAATGTATTGATTTTTTTTTTCTCCGTTTTCGTTAAAGTTCCCTGTTTAAGTCTTAGACCAATTGAAATGCGTTGTGAGTTCTGTACGTCAAGTGACGTTAATCTGGTGCTTTGTGCAGGAGTATCAGCTGCGGAAACAGGCCAGGCAGGAAGGGCGCCGCTATTGCTTCCCCGATGAGCTGTACTATCAAGCGGAGCAAATGCCAGAGGAGATCAGACTGAAGGTAGCATGGACATTATTCTACGGACTTAATCCTGGGAATTAGTGTCATTTTACTATATTTGGCTAGTTCTTTATGTCTGACAGCTGCAGCCTGTTTATGTTTCCAGATCAACTTAAAGAGGAGCCCTAACAATGTAAAGTAGAAGGCAGTAAATCATTTAGTACACCCATTTTTACATTAAATATCCTGTTCTCAGCATCAGAAATGAATTCCTTTATCTATATATTACTGTATATTGTTATGTAGCCCCACCCTCTCACTAAGTCCTAGTCTAGGCTGTTTATTGTTTAACATGCGGAATTCTCTCCTCCAGAGACCAGAGATCTTTTCTACTGGCTTTAGAACTCTATTTGAATACTAACCTGCTAGTAATAAAGTGTGCTGCCTGTGATGAATTTCAGAATGTAATCAGGGAGAGGAAAGTTTTTACAATGGGCAAACACTGATTCAATAATTTATAAGTGAATGTCGTAAAAAAAAAAAAAAAAAAGCTGTTTTACTCATGGGGCTTGATTCACAAAAGAGTGCTAACTGTTAGCATGGGTGTTTTCGCGCGAATTTTCGCATTGCGCGCGATCGCACATTTTCGTGCGAAATGATAACGGAATTTTCACGCAAAAACGATATCGATTTCGTGGGAAAATTTGCATTTGCGTGCGAAAACGTTATCGTTTCGCCCGGAAATTCGCGATCGCGCGCAATGCGAAAATCCACGCGAAAACGCCCGTGCTAACAGTTAGCACTCTTTTGTGAATCAAGCCCAATGTGTTATTCTGACTACAGTTCCTCTTAAAGTGGATCCGAGATAAACTTTTACTCATTGCATAATTGTGTTCCTTTCATATAGTTTATAGGGCATTCCTCAAGCCAAATACTTTTTTTGTTTTGTTTTAATACTCTAATTCCCTTTAAACTAAACAAGCCACGCCCACAGCTTCTCCAGAGAGCCTTGGCACTCTCAGCCTTAGTAGCAAGAGCTTATGGGAGCTCATTTTGGGCAGGAGGAGGTTACTAGCCAGAGATTTTAGAGGGGAGGAGGGAAGAGGAGAGGGGAGTGAAGTTTTCACAGGCTGACGGCTGGAGATACAGATCGGTTTGCCTGTGTGCAATGTGACAAACAGAACATGGCTGCCCTCATTGTATCACAGGAATAAATAATCATACACTGTTGAAGCTGTTTGCAGCTAGATTTGCTGAGTAAACTTTAGATAAGATATATAGACAAGTTACGTTCGTTTTTCATCTCGGATCCACTTTAAAGTAAATTTAACATGTTGCTCTCTCATGATTGCTTCAAGTCTAGATTTAGTGTAGTTTGCCTTTGCTTTCAAGTTTTGTCTTTTCATGAGTGTGTCGAGCGATTAGTTGGACGTAAGTTGTGCCCGCCCCTTCTTCGCTAAGCTGCTTCCATTGGCCAGCTCTGGTCATCGGTAACTGGTGGCACCAGTGGACACAGGGGAGACATAGAACTGTAACCCAGCATGTGGTGTTGAGGAAGTAGACGTGCTTTTTTACCAGTTATATTTTTTGTTTCGTTTACTAATCAGCACTGGAAAAATGACAGAAACAGGACAAACATTTCAGGGTGAATACAAATTGGCCCATTCACATGACCTGTGTTGTGGCGCAGTGCACACCGCCCTGGCTAAAGTGACATCTTTATTACCACTGCTCATGGAGCTCCTTAAAGGGACTCCGAGCAGTGCAGAAACTATGGGAAGATGCATATCATTTTAAAGCTCTCTTTCTCCTCTTCCCAATGATATATAAACTGCCGCCTTACGCCTTTTAGTGTTCGCTATTTTCGCGATTGAAATTGCCGTGATATGATAATAGAGAAAACTAAAAGGCGTAGGACGACGATTTAGGTGTCGCCAGAAAGAGGAGAAAGAGAGCTTTAAAATGATATCCATCTTTCCATAGTTACATTGTATTACACAGGGCGACTTTTTCTGCTGAATGGAGCTGCTGACTTTGAGAAAAAGTCGCCCTGTGTAATACAATGTAACTATGGAAAGATGAATATCATTTTAAAGCTCTCTTTCTCCTCTTTCTGGCGACACCCAAATCGTCGCCCTACGCCTTTGAGTTTTCTCTATTTTCGCGATCGAAATCACGCCCGCGGCAATTTCAATTGCGAAAATAGCGAAAACTGAAAGGCGTAGGGTTATATATCATTGGAAAGAGGAGAAAAAGAGCTTTAAAATGATATGCATCTTTCCATAGTTTCTGCACTGCTCGGAGTCCCTTTAAAGAGACTCTGAAGCGAGAATAAATCTCGCTTCAGAGCTCATAGTTAGCAGGGGCATGTGTGCCTCTGCTAAAACGCCGCTATCCCGCGGCTAAACGGGGGTCCCTTCACTCTCAAACCTACCCCCGCAAGACTTGGTCGTGAAAAATCTCTTCCTGGAGGCAGGGCTAACGGCTGCAGCCCTGCCTACAGTCGCGTCTATCAGACGCGCATCGCCGCCTCTCCCCCGCCCCTCTCAGTGAAGGAAGACTGAGAGGGGCGGGGAGAGGCGGAGATATGCGCTGACAGACGCGCGTGGGGTGGGGCTGCGGCGGTTAGCCCTGCCTCAATCAGGAAGAGATCCCCGGCTGCTCGGAGGGGATTTGTGAGGTGAGGGACCCCCGTTTAGCGGCACTATAGCGGCGGTTTAGCAGGGGCACGCATGCCCCTGCTATCTATGAGGTCTGAAGCGAGATTTATTCTCGCTTCAGACTCTCTTTAAAGTAAAGCAGAGATCATTAAATCTATTTCACACCTCATAATTCTATTCAGACAAATCTTAAATAAACATCTGTATCCAAATAATTAAATTGCCAAGTCCAGTTACTGCTTATTATTATTCCACAACTGATACACGATTAGTACTTTTCAGGATAAATTAGTAAATGGAATCAATAATAAATACGGTAAGTCAATTAAACCCATTAGGTCTATGTGAATTAAATAATTACATTTATTAATAACTGCTTTAAAAAAAAATCAAATAAATAAACCCTTAATTTAAAATCCCCCAGCTAAGGTCAGCTCACTAGATAAATTCCCAGAATCAATGCAAACATCACTTCATAGGATAAAGTCGGTAGGGAGATTTATGAAACGGTAAGTTCCCTTTAAACTGTTATTCATGTTTCCCACAAACAATGTTTCTCTGTCCAGTTAGCCAAGGTTGAATAACATCACCTGGCCAGGGAATGATAATTGTTTTCTTTAGTTGTCTGAACATTGCTAGAACTGCTCAAAACATGAAAACTTAGCCGTAATATTTACTGTACTAGTAGACCCAAGCCCGTTTAAAAATGGGCTCTAGGTCTTTTTACGGCCGCCGCCACCAGCCGGCACCTGCCCGCCCGCATCCGCCCACCCAGCTCTTTGGTCCAAGCTGTCCGTTACTGCGCACATGCGCAGTAACTAAACACCTGGGACACAGGGACAGCTGCTGGACGCAGCGACACTTAGGTTTTATTAGGTAGGATGCAAGAATGATGGACAAGTCATTGTTATGAGAAGGTTTCTCTGCTCATTATAGCATTCATTGGCTGTTTTTCCTCTATGATGTTTTCTGATGCAAAATACATAATTTTCTTCTTTATTAACACCAGAAAAGTAAATAAACCTTTGAGTGAATCTTGAACGTACATATCGATCTGTGTGTGTTCTTCTCTTACTCTCGGTGCCACCGATTGCCGAGGCCAACTGTGGTGTATGCATGTATTGTGTGACTGGAGTCTTGAGAAGAACCAACCATGGTTTTTATTACCTAACAGTTAAAAGTAGAAACTGGACGTAAAGTATATCCTATGTATCTCTTCCAGCGGCATGTGTGGCTCTGGTTGAGGTATATTGATGACCCGCTCCTGTTCTGGTGGAGAACAACAGAAAGGTTGAAGGTCTCTGTTGATGAAATTGTTAGGCATGATATCTGAGTGTCACATGTCAGTGGGACGCAAAGGAGTTGTCATTTCTAGATCGAAACATCAAAACGAAACAGGTGACGCTGACTTATGAGAAGCCTACTGCCGGCAATACGTTATTACATTATTTGAGCCATCATTTGGCTACACAGAAAAGAGCAGTCCCTGGTGGACAGTTTCATCGGCTAGTCAGAAATTGCATGCTGGAGGAAGATTTTTATATTGAGGCAAACGATCTGAGTAGACGCCTGGAAGAAAGACGACATCCCAATGGACTGGTTGAGCAGAAACTCCAAAAAAAAGAGATAAAAACGTGAAAAGTAGTCCTGTTGGGAAAAGTTCACTATAGAAAAAGGACAGGTAGCGAAAAGCCAATCCGGTGAGCTTTGTGATAACCTATGATGCCCACTGGTATGGGTTCCAGAATCTGTTGCAGAAACACTGGCATGGCATTTTAGCCATTTATTTAGGAAAGGGTTCTTTACAGTAAGAGTGATTAAGATGTGGAATGCATTGCCTCAGGAAGTCGTTATGGCAAACTCTATACCTGCATTTAAAGGGGACTTAGATGCTTTCCTTGCGTTGAAAGACATCCATGGCTACAATTACTAGGTAATGCCTAATGATGTTGATCCAGGGATTTTATCTGATTGACATCTGGAGTCGGGAAGGAATTTTTCCCTTTAGGGGCTAATTGGACCATGCCTTGTAAGGGTTTTTTTTGCCTTCCTCTGAATCAACAGGGATATGTGAGGGTGCAGGCTGGTGTTGTGCCTTCCTCTGGATCAGCAGGGATATGTGAGGGAGCAGGCTGGTGTTGTGCCTTCCTCTGGATCAGCAGGGATATGTGAGGGAGCAGGCTGGTGTTGTGCCTTCCTCTGGATCAGCAGGGATATGTGAGGGAGCAGGCTGGTGTTGTGCCTTCCTCTGGATCAGCAGGGATATGTGAGGGTGCAGGCTGGTGTTGTGCCTTCCTCTGGATCAGCAGGGATATGTGAGGGAGCAGGCTGGTGTTGTGCCTTCCTCTGGATCAGCAGGGATATGTGAGGGAGGAGGCTGGTGTTGTGCCTTCCTCTGGATCAGCAGGGATATGTGAGGGTGCAGGCTGGTGTTGTGCCTTCCTATGGATCAGCAGGGATATGTGGGGGTGCAGGCTGGTGTTGTGCCTTCCTCTGGATCAGCAGGGATATGTGAGGGTGCAGGCTGGTGTTGTACCTTCCTCTGGATCAGCAGGGATATGTGAGGGAGCAGGCTGGTGTTGTGCCTTCCTCTGGATCAGCAGGGATATGTGAGGGTGCAGGCTGGTGTTGTGCCTTCCTCTGGATCAGCAGGGATATGTGAGGGAGCAGGCTGGTGTTGTACCTTCCTCTGGATCAGCAGGGATATGTGAGGGCGCAGGCTAGTGTTGTATCTTCCTCTGGATCAGCAGGGATATGTGAGGGAGCAGGCTAGTGTTGTATCTTCCTCTGGATCAGCAGGGATATGTGAGGGTGCAGGCTGGTGTTGTGCCTTCCTCTGGATCAGCAGGGATATGTGAGGGTGCAGGCTGGTGTTGTGCCTTCCTCTGGATCAGCAGGGATATGTGAGGGAGCAGGCTGGTGTTGTGCCTTCCTCTGGATCAGCAGGGATATGTGAGGGTGCAGGCTGGTGGTGTGCCTTCCTCTGGGTCAGCAGGGATATGTGAGGGTGCAGGCTGGTGTTGTACCTTCCTCTGGATCAGCAGGGATATGTGAGGGAGCAGGCTGGTGTTGTGCCTTCCTCTGGATCAGCAGGGATATGTGAGGGTGCAGGCTGGTGTTGTACCTTCCTCTGGATCAGCAGGGATATGTGAGGGAGCAGGCTGGTGTTGTACCCTCCTCTGGATCAGCAGGGATATGTGAGGGTGCAGGCTGGTGTTGTACCTTCCTCTGGATCAGCAGGGATATGTGAGGGAGCAGGCTGGTGTTGTGCCTTCCTCTGGATCAGCAGGGATATGTGAGGGTGCAGGCTTGTGTTGTACCTTCCTCTGGATCAGCAGGGATATGTGAGGGAGCAGGCTGGTGTTGTGCCTTCCTCTGGATCAGCAGGGATATGTGAGGGAGCAGGCTGGTGTTGTGCCTTCCTCTGGATGAGCAGGGATATGTGACATGGCGGCGGCGGAGAGTGTGCCCTCAATCGACGCACTTCCGCTACACCGCTCTTGCGCATAGACACTGCATTCCGCCACGCCCCCTACAGATCACGCCCCCCGCACGAATCTCCCGCCAGCTTTGTTTTCACAAAGCGGCAAGAGAGTATATCAGATGTCGGCGCAGCGCCCGCTCGCTACAGAGGCGCTGCGCTATGCTGCACACCTTGTAAGGTAAGATTCATCCAATCCTTATGGGGGCAAATAATATGATGCATTTACCAGCAATACATGTTATATGGGACATATAGTGAGGGTGGACTATGCACTGCTACCATTGGGATTGCATCCTTTCTAGTTTAAATGTATTGGGCATTTATTATGAGCATATGGTCCTTGTCACATTTATATTTATATTTACTATGCGTTATGATTGCATTTTTGAGTTGCGATTTGCAATTTGCATTTGGACAGGTATATACTTATTATTCTATATGTTCTTCAATCATCTATTATGTTTTTTATTTCTGTGAGATTATTGTACCTTCTGCTGATGCCATTGTTTTAGATTGTATGTCTATGGATTCTTTTTTTGTTTGTTACAGCTGCTCCTTCCTATACTTTGCCTGATGAAGCGGGCTTGAGACCCGCGAAACGCGTTGCATTTTTGGAGTACAGATTAAACGTTTTGTTGCATACTATAACACATTTGTGGTGTGTGAATAATTGGGGAGGTAAGTCCACCCTTACCCCCTTGTTTTATCCTTTTAAATAAGTCCGTTTTTTATTCTTTTGGCGCCTCTGTATCCTTTGTACAATATTATCCACCTGGTGGATGGGTGTGAACACCCCTTTCTTTTTCTACGGAGAGCGACTTCTTAACCTGCGTGGGGACAGGGTCAATATCCCCATCTGTGCATTCAGTGGTTGCCTACAATTTGGCAACCCGTGTTTGTGAGTATATCTCTGATTTTTATCAATACGCTATCTATATCATTAGTAATACACTATTGGGGGCTCCCGTTTTCTTTTCCTTTTTGTTTCCCGACATATTGATACGTGGATATTTCCATCGAGCAATCGGTTGCAGACCCCAATAGAGGAAAGAAGATGAACTTCATTGATCATCGTGACACCCTCAGATCTGATCTTCTATCTGTCTTTAAGAGACCGACAGACTTGAACATTCCTGGTGACCCACAGGCGGACAAGAGTCCAAACAATGACCCCCAAATAGACCTCAAACCCATCTTCCTTAAATTGGAAGATACCCTAAAGGAGGAATTTTTTCATCAAGCTGACATATCCATGCAACAAGCATACATTGATGAAAAAATATCCCCGGATGGCATGAGAGTCAAAACATTGTCGGCTTTCCCCAAGGATACCATTTTTACAGAAGATTGGTACGAGTATCTTGAAACATGCACGCAGGGCATGATGCAGAGAATTATCAACAAACGTACCTCTCTTATTGCTGAATTACAACCCAACATTACGGAACATAGAAATGCCCTAGCACCCTACACCAACAGCATCAAATATCAAACACTAATGTCAGGACTGATCAATAGAGTTAAGAAATTTGAACAAGACACCATAGACAAAAAATTGAGTAAACTTAATAGGGATAGACTGGCGTACGCCGAACACAGAGAGCGAGAACGTAAACCTAAAAACCCACCCATTCACCCACTTCACCATCCAACACCCATAGGTCCCCAGGGAAACAAGGTGCCCAAGGTACCCACCACCAATATCCCAAAATTGATGCATCTCAACATTCCTCCACCACCTTTCCTTTATCCCAACTATCCCCCCCCCCCTTTTCATCCCCCAGTCCCCACCAAGAATTTGGGGACCATTTCACCCCATCTCGACCACACAAATAAACAGGAGACCACCCCCAAGATAAATACTCCGGTCCCCACTAATTCAGACCATTTCACCTTCACCTTCCCGAAAATTCCATTTCCTAATAACCCCTTTTCCACCAATGTAAAAAAAACAGACAATACCACAGATACAACACACCCTATTCTAAAGAGAACCAATTCCCAAAAATCTAAGAAGTATGTTCCTCAATCCAAAACTGGAGGGAACACCATTGTGGGCCTACTCAATACACCGAAATACAATTTCATTAAGGGTCCGCCACCCCCCACTCTTTTCAGACACACCACCAACTTACCAGTCACCCCACGGACAGATATAGCTACCACATCGGCCCACCAGTCCTCCACACATCCTCACAAACCAGACACAAACACTTCTAGGGGATCTGACGATGTACAGATCATCTCTGCCACAACACCAAATGACATAAGTCCAGGTACCGCAAATCCCCCTCCCACTATTGGGACCACCAATGTTGGTGGATTGGAACAGAGTTCAGGACCCTCCCTGTCCTCAGATACGCCCTATGACACCAACAATGTCAATTCATTGTCCCAATTAAGCACCTATGGCACTCAAGAGTCCATCACTACAACCCCTCCCCTTGAGACACCGGAGACAAACGCTCATGAGGATGATGTTGATCTCCATATAGCCAATGGAGGCTCTCTAGACAACACAAGTGAACAATCGGAGTCTTTTTTAGATCTCCCCATTTCCCTCACCAATCATCCACCGGATCCACTACACAAGCAACTCCCCAGTCCCATAGCTTCACACACCTTCTTCCAACCCAAAAGCCTTCGAAAACGACCACTACCAAACGCCGAAAGCGGGGGTCTAGGGGGAAAGGGGGAAAAAAGGAACAGGATGTAGCTGGCACTACTACAGTACCTACTAAGTCCATTTTTAATCTTTCGGACTACCAACTAAAACATCATGAAATCAATCTGCTCAATAAGGGTTTGTCCTTCTGTCCAACTAACACCACTCAACTAAGTGAATTATTCACGGATTTGAATTCCTTTGTCCGAAAATTAACACTCAAGAGGCATTTTGCCCTAAAACAAATAGACAAAACCTGTCGACCCATCTTCACCCAGGACTCTGGCACCACCATTGTTACATCCAACGATCAGGAGTTAGAACTGGAAAAGTGCATCACCACGTCCTTAAAAGGACGATCCAGATTCTACCCCACAGCCTCAAAAGGCAATTTCATAGAGACATTCTATGCACTTGCCCTAGAGGATTTTCAAGATTTATGTGGGGAGAACCTCCAATTCCCCTCCAATCTTACCCAAGCTGAAAGGACAGCACTTACACAACTCAGAAACAACCACAACCTTGTCATAAAGCCTGCAGACAAGGGGGGAGGTATAGTGGTTCTTAACAGGGTAGATTATGTGGATGAGTCCCTCCGCCTTTTGAACGATCCTGTCAGCTATGAGACACTTACAGAAGATCCCACAGGTTTGTACAATACCCAACTCAGAACATTCATCAATGAGGCCCATATGAAGGGACTTATCTCCAAAGGAGAACGCAATTTCATTTTGGTCGAGAACCCCTCTGTTCCTTACTTTTACCAACTTCCAAAAATTCATAAGAACCTATCCAAGCCACCCGGTAGACCGATAATATCAGGCATAGATTCAGTCACCAGCAATCTGTCCAGGTTTGTGGATTGTCACCTACAAAAATATGTCCAAAAGCTTGATTCATACACTAAGGATTCTAAACACCTGATAGATATACTAAAAGACTACAGGTGGGACTCGGAGTATATATGGCTGACATGTGATGTGTCGGCCTTGTATACCAACATCTCCCACACCTTTGGGATCGAGGCCACTCAACACTATCTAAATCTAGACACCGACATGCCACAGGCACAAAAAATATTCCTTATACAATGCGTGGAATTCATTCTAACCCATAATTACTTTTCCTTTATGGATACTATATATCGTCAGGTAGGGGGCACAGCGATGGGTAGCAGCTTTGCACCCAGCTATGCTAACCTAGCCATGGGATTACTTGAAATATCTTACATTACTCATAACAACCCCTTTCGTGACAATATAGTAATGTACAAGCGCTACATAGATGATTTGGTCTTTATATGGAGGGGGGACTCATCAGGCATACCGTTGTTTTTGAGTCATCTGAATGGGAACAGAGCAGGACTATCCTTTACAGCACAGTATGACTCCACATCCTTGGAGTTTCTGGACCTGGTCCTGTTCCACGAACATGGACAGATTAAAACGAAAACACATTTTAAAACTGTTGACTCCAATAACTACATTCATTTTAACAGCTTCCACTACAGACCATGGATGCTCAATACCCCCTACAATCAGTTCCAACGCATACACAAAAATTGCACAGACATTAAGGATTACAACACCCAATCCAAAATTCTGGTAAAAAAATTCCAAGAGCGTAAATATCCGAAGAAATTAATACAAAATGCAAGAAAGAAAGCCAGATACCCCCGGACGATAAGTAACACAGACTCTAGCGACACGATTGAACCAGAGAATACACTTAGGTTTATAACAAGGTATAGTGCCCAGCATCAGGCTTTGAAGGACATCCTCACGAATAGATGGGAGATCCTACGACAGGACCCCTTTCTCCGTGATTCCATCCCTAAAAAACCCATAATGACTTATCGAAGGGCACCCAATCTTCGCAACCTTCTGGCCCCCAGTAAATTCAAAATGACAGATTCCAAACCCAAATTACCAGCAGGCTCTTATGCGTGCCAGAAGAGACGTTGTCTGGCATGCAACTTCATTTCTTTCGCTGAACATATCGCATCTTTCAGCAATTCAAACACCTATCCTATTCTCAAACACATCGATTGCAATACCAGATTCGTCATCTATGTGGCATCCTGCCCTTGTAGATTACAATATGTAGGCCGCACCACACAATTACTACGGGAAAGAATAGGACAACATAGACGCAATATCGAGAAAGGTTTTCCCAACCACAGTCTCTCCAGACATTTTGACAAGGTTCATCACAATAATCCGGCCGAAGTGACCTTCACTGCCATCGAAGCCATTAATCCCATGGGCAGAAATGCAGTCCTTACCCTGAAAAATAGGGAAATGTTTTGGATCCAGACCTTGAGGACATTGGTACCTATGGGCCTTAATGAGCAACTGGAGAAAACCTTCTAGTTGCCTCACCTGTGTGCCTTTTTTCCCCCTCCTTCCCCCTTTTCCCCACTACGTTTCAAGCACAAATCAGAGATTTACCACCAGCAGCTCCCTTTTAGGCCATCTTGCCCCTCTACAACCCCCCTTTTGGTTTTTATAACATTCATGTAGTATGCAATTTTTTTTATATAAAGTGTTTTTTATATAGAGTGTTTTTAACATTATTGTATTATCATTGCAATTATCCCCATAACTTGAGGTTTTATTAACCGTTCATCAATTACCATCTATTGTACCAACCTCCTTTTTCAAGTTATTATTAGTAATGTGCTGATTATTTTTCTGATGATTATTTGATTATTAATTTTTTTATTGATTGTAGAACTGCATATAGTGAAAAATCCATCCTTTTTCTGGTTTTACATGTATACCACTGGGTGGTGTTAGAGGACCACTTTTATGGTGGTAAAATATCTTTCCCATGTATCAATGCTAAGATACATTTAGTGTTAATTCTTTTCCCCTTCCCCCTTGTTTTATTCCACTCAATCATATTTCGCCCGTTTTATTTCCTTTTATTTCCTTTTATTGTATTTATCTTATTGTATTTATTTACTACAGTCTAATCCAGCAGCAAGCCCATTCCCAATATGGTAGACGCAGACAGCTTGCCCTCTGCTGACACACTTCCGTCTGCTGACCCTCTGGAAGGCTCAGTACGCAAGCGCTGCCCTACCATGACATGGCGGCGGCGGAGAGTGTGCCCTCAATCGACGCACTTCCGCTACACCGCTCTTGCGCATAGACACTGCATTCCGCCACGCCCCCTACAGATCACGCCCCCCGCACGAATCTCCCGCCAGCTTTGTTTTCACAAAGCGGCAAGAGAGTATATCAGATGTCGGCGCAGCGCCCGCTCGCTACAGAGGCGCTGCGCTATGCTGCACACCTTGTAAGGTAAGATTCATCCAATCCTTATGGGGGCAAATAATATGATGCATTTACCAGCAATACATGTTATATGGGACATATAGTGAGGGTGGACTATGCACTGCTACCATTGGGATTGCATCCTTTCTAGTTTAAATGTATTGGGCATTTATTATGAGCATATGGTCCTTGTCACATTTATATTTATATTTACTATGCGTTATGATTGCATTTTTGAGTTGCGATTTGCAATTTGCATTTGGACAGGTATATACTTATTATTCTATATGTTCTTCAATCATCTATTATGTTTTTTATTTCTGTGAGATTATTGTACCTTCTGCTGATGCCATTGTTTTAGATTGTATGTCTATGGATTCTTTTTTTGTTTGTTACAGCTGCTCCTTCCTATACTTTGCCTGATGAAGCGGGCTTGAGACCCGCGAAACGCGTTGCATTTTTGGAGTACAGATTAAACGTTTTGTTGCATACTATAACACATTTGTGGTGTGTGAATAATTGGGGAGGTAAGTCCACCCTTACCCCCTTGTTTTATCCTTTTAAATAAGTCCGTTTTTTATTCTTTTGGCGCCTCTGTATCCTTTGTACAATATTATCCACCTGGTGGATGGGTGTGAACACCCCTTTCTTTTTCTACGGAGAGCGACTTCTTAACCTGCGTGGGGACAGGGTCAATATCCCCATCTGTGCATTCAGTGGTTGCCTACAATTTGGCAACCCGTGTTTGTGAGTATATCTCTGATTTTTATCAATACGCTATCTATATCATTAGTAATACACTATTGGGGGCTCCCGTTTTCTTTTCCTTTTTGTTTCCCGACATAGGGATATGTGAGGGTGCAGGCTGGTGTTGTGCCTTCCTCTGGGTCAGCAGGGATATGTGAGGGTGCAGGCTGGTGTTGTGCCTTCCTCTGGGTCAGCAGGGATATGTGAGGGTGCAGGCTGGAGTTGTACTTTGTACTGGTTGAACTCGATGGACGTATGTCTTTTTTTCAACCAAAATAACTATGTAACTATGTTGTAATGATCGGTGGTACTCTGCTGGTCAGAGTGAGCTCAAACAGACTAGTTAGCAATACAACAGTAATAAGTACAGCAAAATGTCAGTATTTTAATAAAGGTGTGATCACACGTGTTTGGGTGCACAATAGCTCAGGAGTACTCCTAAGTGATAGCCCCTGGCTGTGGGGTCTATCACTAAATCAAGAGAGGTCGTACAGGCAGGGTTGGTAACAGATGGGTCAGGTGTCGGTACAAAATCAGCAATCAGAGTCGTAGTCAGAGTATGGCCAAGGTCGGCAACATACAGATATGCGGAGGTACAGAATCAGAATCAGAATTTATTTCCGCCAAGTACAACCGGTGGGTTGTACCCGGAATTGGTTCTGGCGCATACAGGGTCGTTGATGAAAAACAAGAAAAACAAGAAAAATAGCACGATTAAGCATATACATACATAGACATGGGACAAGCACACATAGGACAACATTACAGCTTGTGCTGTAATCAGATGGCTAGTGCAGAGTCGAGGTCGGGCCAAGGTCGGCAACAAGACAGAAAGACTGAGTACAGAATCGTGAGGCAAAAGAATAGTCAGAAGTTCAGGCAAGGTTTATACACATAAAGGCAACAATATAAGTTATAATTATAGCTATCAAAATCAGATCCTAAGCTATGTGTGAAATCTCCGGGATCCTGCCGGATCAAAGCACACTAGGAACTAACTAAGGTCTGAGAGCTTAACCGCAAAGTTTCAGCAACAGCAGACAACGATGTACTGACAGCCCCGGTCTTAAATACAAAAGGTATACCTGCGGCTCCACCCACTAGCCCCAGCCAATCAGACGGCAAAGGGTCAGACCAGAGTTGTCAGCTGACCGGCCGGTCAGCTGACCTTCCTCCTCAGCGCATAAAGGTCCTGTCTCTGGGTGCGCGCGTGCGCCCTTCTGTTCTGATGTATCCTGGAGAGACCTGACCTGGTGTGAAGCGATGTCGAGGAGGCGGCGGCGGAATCCGCCGTGACGTCAGACGCGAGAGCGGCGGTCGCGCCACTCTCTGCTACAGAGGTAATTTTGCTACTACTGACACATGTCCTTTTATTCGATTAAAAAAATAAAAGACTTAAGGGAAACAGACCATATATGACCACCAGAAAAGCTTCAAATTTGAAGAATCGGTTAGTTAGATCAGAGTTTACCTCCAAACAAAGAAAAACCTGGTTGAGAAGGTATCAAAGAAAAAGTAGGAATGTACAGCTGTGGGGGCTGTAGGGCCAGTGGATTTGTAGAAAGGTCCAGAGAATTCTCCGATGCAAAAGGGGCAAGAACATACTAAATTCATGACAATATTACGTGTACCACAGAAAGGGTCGTGTACCCGTGCGATATTAGAAAAACAAAAAGCGTATTGGACACAGGTATCGGAGAACATGTGAAGTATATTGAAAATGCTGATGCAAATAGCCCACTTGGCTTGCATTGCAAGAAATTTCACGAAGGTAGCCCGGCTGGTCAAACTTTTAAAGGTATAATTAAACAGAAAGTATCCAGGAGGGGAGATAACATTGAAATGAACTTTATAGAATAGAAGCCACCTGGATATATGACCTTGGTACTTTGATACCTGGTGTTCTGAACTTTGACCTTATAATTGAATATTTTTTGTAGGGACATTGCAAATTGTGACTACTGATAACATGATATTGGAGTATGTGGTCCTATAACCAGAGATCCCCTCTTTTAACTATGAACCTGTTCTTCTGTAATGTATAGAGGAGCTGTGTGTTTCAACTGCATGCAGCATCGTTGAAAGATGATCGGTGATCGGCTGTGTATAGCTGAGGAGACGAAATTGATTGCTCAGGCTGTGCACTTTGAGCCTCAAGTGAAACACCCCCTTGCCGGATTGATAAAGTGAGATGTGCACCTAGCCCAGCAGCCCCCATCTATGAGGAATCCCCGGTGGGTGGGGCGAAACGCGCCAGGGGGTGGAGCTGGCTGTGGAATGAGCACTCACATGACCCACTTAGACCGTAGACAGCAGCTCCCTTACACTCCGAGCCCCAGTACACAGCCTTGAATGGAAGAGCCACAAGAGGGCAACACAGCCCAGTATGTGCGACTACGAGACGTTTCTCCATGCAGACACCTTGCCGAACTTTGATACAAGTGTGGGCAGTTAAGTTGCATGAAGGTTGGCCAGACGACACACACAGGTTGGAATCATTGATATCCCAAGTGGAACACTACACTACCGTTGATCATTGTGTACCAGATCATACCAGCCAGTCAGCCCCAACTCCACACACAACATACAACCAGTCCAAAGGATATTCTTCATGCAAGGTCTGTGTGTGAGTGAGGCCTCAGGTGTGTGTCGGTGGTGGGTCCACAAATGATCAATCAATGTTGGTGGGGTGCTTTGATTGATGATCCAAAGCAGCATTTTACCACGTTGTTATCTGTGACAACATTGTGGAGGAGCGATCACTGCTTTTGTGAGGAAGCATTTTAGTTATGGGTACATCAGGGGTCTACAGTGTTTCCTTATTGCACAAATAAAGTATTTTTTTGTAATGCACTAGTAGCATCATCGTGTTTTTGTGGAGGTTTGATGACATCAGGCTACACGATTGTAGCTCCTCTAAGCCCTGTGCAGACAGCACAGGTTGCCTTTCACTGAAGCTCTCACCCTCTCTTCAGACAATCAGATAAGGAATGTGTCTCCTGAGAGCTGAGTAGAGAGTCTAGGGACAGTACAAAACTTTACAGTCTGTGTCTCATACCTTATCTGGCCATCCATATGCAGCCATTAGAACAATGGTGAGAGAGCAGATAAGTCTTTTTCTACGGACCCTGCCTCTGCTCTGCATCATGTTGTGTATATTTGCCAAATGCTGCCCCCAAATTGCTCTCTATTTGCTTGTGTCTGAAGCCTGTGGTTCACATTTCTGCTTATAAGAGCCGGCCCTGCATTTTATCATCTGTGATCGCTTTAATTTTATCAAAATACAAATCTACAACCAATCTGCTCCAGTGTTCTCTCCAGGCTCTTTTAGGCGGGTGCTCCACCCGGCTATTTTTGGTGACCACCCGGTTGTTATCTTCTCACCTCCTCCTCTGCTGTAAGCAGAGAAGTGCCAGCCCTGTATTCTCTCATCTCGCCCCACCCGGCTACTTTTTCATGCCACCCGGCTGGAAAAAAATTCTGCGGAGAACACTGCACTCCTAACCTTCTCAATACTTAGTGAGGCAAGTTTCCAAGTGATGGCAATAGTCATTTTGGTAGCCATCAATATAGGAGTGAGTAATTAAAATTTGGTATTAGACAGACGGGGTGTTTTTTCTTCCGCTAAAACTACTGTAGGTTTTCTGGGGACAGTGTGACCTATAACAGTATATATTATTTAATAAATCTGGATACAAAAACCGCGAACCTTGGGACAGGTTCACCACGTATAATAAAAGGTGTCTCGTTGTCCACAGGCTCTTAAACACTGATCTGTTGCAGGGTCAGATTTCGCCACATGATCAGGGATTAGGTCCACACCTAAATATCAATTTATATTGAGTTTCTAGCAAAGCAGAGCTAATAGACAGACTAGGCACCCTCTTCTAGATTAGCTTTCGATCAGTGACATCTAAAGTAGATCCCACTTTGTGAAGTAAGTGGGTTTATAAAGATTATTCAGAGGACATAAGCATTTATACAAAAAATAGAGAGATAAGACCTGGGTAGGAGGCACCTGCAGCACAGACTGGTTCAAAACTTGTAAGGCAAATCTACTGTGCACACCGTATGGTATAAGACAATAGTGTAACTGGTGCTCAGACAAAGATCGGTGTACAGCTCCACCGTGTGTAAATGAAGTAAACCATTGAATGTCAACACACCAAAAGTTCTGCAAAACGATTTAATAAGGTGTGAGGACGAGAATCCAATGTTTCAGAACGTCAAAGCGTCCCTTTGTCAAGGACAATAACAATGAACCAGCATCCAGCCAGGGATTGAAGGAAGCACTTGCCAACAGGTGATGTGCAATGTGGCTCACTTGAAAAAGGGACGCTTTCACGTTCCAAAATGTTGGATTCTCATCTTGACACCTTATTAAATAGTTTTGCAGAACTTTTGGTGTGCCGACATTCAGTGGTCTGATTCAAAACTCTTACGTGTTAGCAAAGAGTCCACCAACCCAACTATAGTTTAACTACCTAAAGACCTCGTCCCGCCAATGGGCGTGACTGCATCGGCTGCCCCAGGGCCGCCTAACGCCAATTGGCGTTGGGGCCGGCTACTGCAGGAGATCGTGCACAGGTTGCGAGCGCATCTTCTGCTTGGGAGGCGGAGCTCGGTTCCCGCCTTCAGTCTCTCAGCAGCGATCGCCGCTCGGGAGACTGTTAGATGGCGAAGCAGACGTCTTTTTACTGGGTATGGCGCTGCGATCTGAGGCAGCACTGTACTGGGGACAGCCCTGTGACACGGCTGTCTCCCTGGGGCACTGGAGGGCGATCGGCAGTGATAGGCTGAAGCCTATCACAGCCAATCGCTGTGATCGACTGGCCGGGGAGGAAGGGTGGGGGGGGGGGGGGGGGATATGTTTTTTTTTAAAAAAAAGACAATAAATATTTGTAAAAAAAAAAATAAACAAACAACTTGAGGGCGATCAGACCCCACCAACAAAGCTCTATTGGGGGGGGGGGATCACTTTTGCGGTGTGTTGTGCGGCCCTGCAGCTTGGCCTTAAAGCTGCAGTGGCCCATTTCACTAAAAATGGCATGGTCTTTAGGAGGGTTTAGCACTGTGGTCCTCAAGAGGTTAAATTAAGTGCTTGTTTGGAGATAGCAAAATAACTCTGCTTGGGGTACGTGCCAGTGCTTCTGTAAAGAAGTGAAAGGTTTAGCTTCAATGTCCGGTACTAAATCATACACAATGTGCCATCCCAAATGCCGCCACCATAAAAATGCTTTCGCAATATTTATTTTTATCGAGGGAAACGGGATGGCTTATAAAGGAGGTGAGCGGTTTTTGGGAGAATATGAGGCCCCATTGTACTTATACTTGGTCCCATATTTTAAGCGAATGTGCAATTGTGCAATAATAGGATCATGTTGCAGCCTCCTATGTGCAGAAGGTATCCATAGCAAAACGTAAGGATATAAGAGCACAATTATCCACCTCAGTAGGATACCAATGGGGGGATTTTCCTTACCATGCCAGGAGGCCGGCTGTGCTATCTGTGGAGGCTAATAATACTTTGGCAGGTTAGGAATACTCACGTCTCCATCCAGATTTAATCTACAAAGGTATTCTTAGCCTCCCCGGGGTTAATCTCTCCCCCCCCCCCCCCCCCCCCCCACACACACCTGCCATATTATTCTTCTGAATTCGGTCTAACTGTATCCGTGGCAACATGGCCTGGGAGAACTGCAAACCCGTAGAGTAACTTTGGCAATGTTGTCATCTTTATTGCGGTTACTCTATCTAACCATTATATAGCATGCTTCTTCCAGCTCTTCATCAGAAGGTGAATTTGAGAGAACAATTTGGGATAAGTAGCCTCAAAACATAGTGTGTGGAATGTGTCTGTGAGGTAAATACCTAAATATGGTCATATAGATGGCACCTAGGCAAACCAAATTAAATGCATTTCAATTACCGTAATACCAACACCTGATTACTGGACAATTTATCCATCACAATTGATGTTTCCTACCGTATAAAATCTTTCTGTATATGTTAGTTTGTTGAGTGGTCATTACACTCTTATACAGGGGTTATCTGCAATAGGTAGAGTCACAAACTAGGATTTGGCGTATCAACTGTGGATTAATATGCAGTAATTGGAATTAACAATTCAACTATATTGGTAAAGGTGTTCACAGGATTTGTCTGTATAGAATTATGAGATATTTTGGAGATATTTCATTTTTGGGGGTAAATTGTATTCAAGATCTTTTTGGAAAAATATGTTTTTTATTTGAAATGTGTGCCTTGAAATTCGTATGAATTCTGTTTTTTTTTTTTATAAGATTGTAATTGGGAATTGTTTTAACCTTTTTGAGAGTATCCACCCCAGTGTATGGTTAGTCTGGCACCAATTCATTGTGTGTTATGTTTATTCCTCCACAAATCTATTTCATTTGGAGATGAATCTCAATGAAACTCAATCATGTAAGGGGCCAAAATCTACAACATAGTCTAACTCACGGGCCGACTTGTTTATTAAGATTTAAAGTGAACCTAAAGGCAAAAAAAAAAAAATGAGATTAACTCACCTGGGGCTTCCCTCAGCCCCCTGCGGACGATCGGTTCCCTCGCAGCTCCGGTCCGATGCTTCTGGACCCGCCGGCGACGACTTCCAGTTTCGCCGTCACCGGCCGACAGGCATGGAAACGCGAGTGATTCTTCGCGTTCCCAGCCTGTATATCGCTCCCTATGCTGCTATTGCGGCCTCCTGGCCACAATAGCAGCATAGGGGGCGATATACAGGCTGGGAACGTGAGGAATCACTCGCGTTCCCATGCCTGTCGGCCAGGGACGGCGAAACCGGAAGTGTTCGCCGGCGGGTCCTGGGCCATCGGAGCGGAGCTGCGAGGGCACCGATCGTCTGCAGGGGGCTGAGGGAAGCCCCAGGTGAGTTAATCTCATTTTTTTTTTACTTTAGGTTATCTTTAACAGTCTCCATCTAAATGGTGTAACTATAGCGACCATTGTGTAGCGGCTCCTCCCCCTTCTGCCATGTAGCGCAGTGGAGCAGTTTAAAGATACTTTGTATTTAAAAAAAATGCCCCTGTGGGGTACTCACCTCGGTAGGGGGAAGCCACTGGATCCTATCGAGGCTTCCCCCGTCCTCCTGCGTCCCACGGTGGTCTCTGTCTGCTTCTCGGCAGACACACCCCACAATTTGTCAGGCTGTTCAATATTTACCTTCTCTGGAAATAGGTGGAAATAGCCAACCTTCACTTCCCCCATAATTTTTTTCGTAGGCTGAGGATGGTGGGGGGCCTACTAGCCACACAAATGGGGTTTTCTTCTCAAAAAGGGGTCCCACGGGCTGTTACTGCAACCCACCTCAAATTGACAATGCTTCAGCCAGAAACTGTCTCACCGATGCGCTCCTCTGGACGGGAAGGCCATGTGCTGTCGTTCTTTTACAGTGATGCACATTTGATGCTCCTGAAGGCCACATAAAGTGGTAAGGAGGGCCGTATTCAGCCTGTGGGTCTTGTGTTTGACACCTGTGCTCTAAACTATGGTTGCGGTAGCATTTTGTGGCAGTCTCCTTTCGGATTATAACTTACATTTAGCGCCAGTCACCATATGAAGAGTAAAATAATTCCACGCTCTTTGCTTCTTCTTTGGGCCTGTTCTGTTTTTTCATGATTTTTATCTCTCAGCCAAGTGATTTTTCTAAAATGGTTTGTCCTCTGAAGATTGTTCTCCTGTGGCTTCCATATGGATTTGGACCAGTACATTGCCTAGAAGCAGTCACTAATTGCAGTCTTTGTTCCCCTCAGTTCGGAGGTGAAGAACGCAAGCGATTGGTTGTTTATGAGGAATTTGCGCACAACATCCCCGGTTTCCTGGCCACCAATGACTCCACTCAGTCCACGGAAGTTCTTGCGCAGCCAGTACAGGTGCCACCATGGCAGATGTCCTTTATTGGAAGAAGTTTCCATATTTAAGGTTTCTTATGAAAACAACTTGTGTTTGGTGTTCCAGGAACAGCTCTGGGCCACCAATGATGTTGCCGAGATCTACGATAAGTGTATTGCTGAACTGGAGCAGCATCTGCATGCTTTACCACCCGCACTGGCAATGCACCCTCAATCACAGACCCTCCGCAGCCTGCTGGACGATGTGGTTTTCACTCGTCATACCAGAGATGCTGACGCTGCCTTGAAACTTTTGAAGAAGGTAAGTTGTGATGGCTAAAGGTGAAGTATAACTGCTGTGTATGGATCTTCTGAAGCTTGAGACCTGAGGACTTATATACAAGTGCAGTTATCTGCTCCTCTGAGTTTATCAGAAAATTAAACTGGGCTTGTAACTTATGATGACCAGTTATTGACACCTGATTACGACATCTAGAGTCACCCTGCACCATATTGGCAGTTGCAAGGAATAGGGACACTCAATTCACTAAGATCATGCTGGAGATAATAAGGCAAGAGAAAACTTACCTCCACACATTGAGAGAGTTATCTTATCTCCTCATTCCTTAAGTTACTTCCTCTGCAGTTATTTTACCTCCTCTGTAGTTATTTTCACATGCAGTTAATGAACAGCCTGTCTTTAACTGTGGAGTTATTTTAAGGATTGAAGAGTTAACTTAAAGACAGAAGAGTTAGCTTTAGGTTTGCCTGAGGTAAAATGTTTCCTGAATACTACATGCCTTATCACCATGGTAACAACTCTAGAAGAGTTATTAAAGACAGGAGATAAGCTTAGTGAATTGAGGCCATTGTGCCTGATCCAATTCATTTTTTCTCCTAGGTTTTCTCATCCTACCAATAAAATGCCTTTTGAAGAGAACCTAAGGTGGCATTTTCAAATCTTAATCGGACACAGAGGCATGGCCTGTGCACAGTGACGTGCCTCTGTGTCATTGTGCTGCAGCCTCCAGCCCCCTCCCCCCATCCCATCCCAGCTCTGCTGTCCCCCAGCAAAATACCGCCAGGCTAGCGACAATCTGCTTGTCGCTAGCCTGCTATTTACCTGCGGCTTGTCAATCCATCAACAGGTCCTCCCGCCGTTAACACCCCTCCACCAGGGGTGGGGAATCTGGTGAAGAGAAAAACAGAGGTGCCCGGAAGGAGGTAGTGGTGGACTTATCTTCCCATCGAAGACTCGAATTGTCTTGTATCAAAGCAATAACTTTATTGTACTGTATAGCCTAAAAACAGTGAAACACGTTTCACAGGTAATGCACCCGCTTCCTCAGGCTATAAATGGGAGTAACCAGGGGCGGACATACGGCCGTGCAGGCCGTGCCACCACACGAGGGCCCCTGAAGTTTTGTTGCTTCAGGGGCCCATTAAGTATTGCTGTTTTTTTTTTGTTTTTTTATTATTTTTTTTCTCCTTGGGGGCCCCGACTCCTATCCCCCCCCACACCTCGGGGCCCCCCCCTCATGCAGCAGGAGAGCGGCAAACATAGGAAGTCTCTGGCGTTCCATCAGGCGCTAGAGGTTCAGCCGCCTGGTCTCCGCTGTCTCCTCCTCTGTATATCGCACGCTACTAAACCAGGAACCTCTAGCGCCTGCTGGAACGCCAGAGACTTCCTAGATCTCCCACTCTTCCGACGCGCGTACCGGTAGGGGGGCCCCCCAAGGTGAGGGAGGGAGGATTGGAGATGGGCCCCCCACCAGGCTAGCTACCTATTAGCCCACCACCTACCCACCCAGCTACCTACCCACTCACCCACCCGGCTACCTACCTACCTAACCTCCCACCCGGCTACCTACCTACCCACCCCTCCCACCAGGCTACCTACCCACCCACCAGGCTACCTACCTACCCACCCCTCCCACCAGGCTACCTACCTACCCACCCACCAGGCTACCTACCTACCCACCAGGCTACCTACCCACCCACCAGGCTACCTACCTACTCAGCCACCCACCAGGCTATCTACTTACCTACTCACCCACCAGGCTACCTACCTACCCACCCACCCGGCTACCTACCTACCCACCCACCAGGCTACCTACCTACCCACCAGGCTACCTACCCAGGGCTACACACCCACCAGGCTACCTACCCACCCACCCGGCTACCTACCTGCCTACCCACCCGGCTACCTAGCTACCTACCCACCCGGCTACCTACCTACCCACCCGGCTACTTACCTACCCACCCGGTTACTTACCCACCCACCAGGCTACCTACCTACCCACCCACCCCTCCCACCAGGCTACCTACCCACCCACCAGGCTACCTACCTACCCACCCCTCCCACCAAGCTACCTACCTACCCACCCACCAGGCTACCTACGTACCCACCAGGCTACCTACCCACCCACCAGGCTACCTACCTACTCAGCCACCCACCAGGCTATCTACTTACCTACCCACCCACCAGGCTGCCTACCTACCCACCCACCCACCAGGCTACCTACCTACCAAGCTACCTACCTACCCACCCACCAGGCTACCTACCTGCCTACCCACCCAGCTACCTAGCTACCTACCCACCCGGCTACCTACCTACCCACCCGGCTACTTACCTACCCACCCACCAGGCTACCTACCCACCCACCAGGCTACCTACCTACCCACCCACCAGGCTACCTACCTACCCACCCACCAGGCTACCTACCCACCCACCCATGGGAGCTGTGCGCCGGACGGAGCGGAGGCTGGGACAGGAGGTCTGCTGCTGCAGGTGAGTAAATGTTTTTTTCTGGGCAGGTCTGCCACATGATTGCATGTATTTTCTGGGCAAATCTGCCGACATGATTGTATGTATTTTCCGGGCAGGTCTGCCACATGATTGCATGTATTTTCTGGGCAAATCTGCCGACATGATTGCACGTATTTTCTGGGCAAATCTGCCGACATGATTGAATGTATTTTCTGGGCAAATCTGCTCACATTATGTGTATTTTCTTGAGAAAACCTGCACAATTATGTGAATTTTCTGGGGAAAGGGTCACCAAAACTTGGGCCCACTGTCTTTGCGTTGCACTTTTCAAGGGAACCTGAGGTGAGAATAATATTGAGGCTGCCATATTTATCTCCTTTTAAGCAATACCAGTTGCCTGGCTGCCGTGCTGGTCCTCTGCCTCTTATTCTTTCAACCATAGACCCTGAACAAGCATGCAGCAGGTCAGGGGTTTCTGACAATATTGTCAGAACTGAGAAGATTAGCTGCATGCTTGTTGCTGGTGTAATTCAGTTTATTACTGCAGCCAAATAGATCAGCAGGGCCGCCAGGCAGCTAGTATTGTTTCAAAGGAAATAAATATGGCAGCCTCCATATCACTCTCACCCTGGGTTCACTTTAAATTACAGTTAGCTCCGCCCTCATCCAGTCATTGCCACGCCCATTTTTTGCTTCGCACGCCGCAGGTTATAGCCACGCACATTTTGCCATAGGGGCCTGCAATTGCAATTTTGCACAGGGGCCCACTGCTGGCTGTGTCCGCCACTGGGAGTAACTTATGCAAGCTCTCAGCAGACAAGATGTCTCCTTGGAGTACAATAAAGTTATCGCCTGATACAAGACATTTTGAGTCTTCAATGGGGACTACCTCCCATTTTTAAACTGTTTTTAGTACAGTTTAATCTTCCTGGACCCTCTGTTTTTCCCGTTATTAATGGAGATACAGAGATTTTTACCTTCCTTACTTCCTCAATTCACTAAGCGTTACCGCATTCAGTAATGCAGAAAACAGCTGATTTTACCGATCACCTTTCCAAACGCCAATTCACTAAACCTATTACCGCGCTCAAAAGTAAAATTAGAGACTAGTGAGGTAAATTATCAACTTGTCCGGTAATTGCCTCAAGACATTGCAAGTAAAAGTGTTAGGTATTTACCTGCAGCTCTGACCAGCCAATAACTCACATTCTCCATGCTTTAACATTGACAGAGATAGCAGGCAGCCGATAGGGAGAACCACACAGCTGTGCTTCTCACCCCATTTGGTCCGATACTCTGGGAGGCGGGACTCCAGAATGCAGATCAGGGGAAGGAGACATTTTAAAATGCTTTTCTGTATCCCTTTATATGTGCATATTAATACACTGGTATACAGAATAGCTCCCTCTAGTGGCTGCAGCACATCTAAGGGGATGCAGGGGATGCATTCGACAGAAAACCCCCAGACTCATGCACAGCACTTGGGGGAAGACTCACAGCTTCCTGCCTGACCTGCTCCACAGCTGATGACACTTACTGAGCACTGCTCAGTGAATTCAAGCATGTTTGTTCAGTAAATTATCGAAATTCTACCGCATGCGTGAAATCGCAGTGAATTTGGAAAAAAAAGTGTAAAATACCCAATGCAGTATTTTACTGACCTAAATTTTTTTTACTTAACTGCCCTTAGTAAATTGAGGCCTTTGACCAGAGCTAAACAAAACGTTTTGCTTGTTGTGCCACTTGCATATTGCTTGACCTGAACACCATGCTTCCCTTGTGATTGTGTCTTGGCAGACTTTGGGAAGTCTCCTGAATACGACTAGCTTTATCGACGTTGACCTGTTGGTCAGGTTCCGGGTCTGCCATGTACTGGTCTTCAAAGTTCTGCGGTGCATCCAGGCCTACGGCTCCACATGGTGCAGCAAACACGTCACCAGGTTCGTAGAGGTGAGGAGCTTTATCTCTGTGTTCCGAATAGACCCACATCTCACACCTTCCCCTTTTTTTTATGTCCGGCAGATATTTGATGGAATGTCAGGATGAGTCCAAATACAACGTGGAAGCTGTTGAGCTCTTAATCTGGAACCATCTGGTGAACATGAATCAGTTTGATGCCCACCTAGCTCAGGTAAGTGTCCACCATGCCTGGATTGGGATGTTATGGTTATTTGGCTCACAGTAAATATTGCTCTTTTCCACAGTCCATGGAGAATGGCTCAAACAAAAAGGCATTGAGGTTCGCCATGCAGCTTGTGAAGAACTTGTTGGTGGATGAGCGTAGTGAGAATCATGTGACTGAGGCATCGTTTTTTCACACCATTCAAACTTTAATGTACATCAGCACACACTTGTGGGACAAGGCCCCTGTTGGGTAAGTTATGGGTCGTCTATTATGGGCGGTTATTGTAGCAAAACCAGAAGAAACCTTTGCTGAGATCCAGAAACGTCCATATGGTTACATGCAATATTTTGAAGGACGACCGATGTGACATGATGAGATAGACATGTGTATGTACAGTGCCAGCACACAACTAACTAGGCTGTGTTCCTTTTGCTCCGAGGATGGAGGGAAAACTGCAGCGCTGGATCCCAGGGAGGTGAGTGAGTTTAGGGTCTTAAAGAGTGCAAAAAAATTGCACCACTTTTAGAGCCTAAGGCCTCTTTCACAGTAGGACATTGCGTTTCAGTGCGATGTTAGGATCGCACAATGCAGCCCTAACGCAACGCATATAGACTTTAACTTGGACGTTTTCTTTATGCGTCTCTTGGTGCGACGTTTGCGTCACACAGTCATGGAACGAAAACGGCGCATGTGTTACATATTTTTTTAAAAAAACCTTACTGAGCATGTGCAACACAACGCAGCAGATTCATTGCTAAACGCACAGCATGCAGCACTTTCTAATAACGCTACACGTTACACACTAACACAACGTGTGTACTACAGGGCATTTCCATTTAGGGATGGTTCACCTGGGCATCTGCTCAGCTTCTGCTTAGCGTTTCGTTCAAACGCTGTGTTTTTTTTCTTCAAGAATGCCAGCATTTAACAGCTTATGAGACAATTAACAATTATATCTATCCTCCTTCTCCAAAAAAAAAGACTTTGTTTAGCTATGCCACAGTTTTACTTTATATTTAAATCTAATTTTTAAGTTAACCTCAAGATTTAAGTTAAGTTTTTACTTAACTTTTAAGTTAAGTTTACTGTTTCATGGCCTATTTTCAGTGACACATTCATTGAAGTATGCCAGAGCTTAAAACTGTGAACTATTGATCCTTTTTATCTCGTTCCTGCGCTCAGAAGCCATTTTCTGCCAGGAAAGTGTTTTATGGCTGTAATTCCTTATTAGTGAGGGTCACACTGTAGTCCGACCTGCTCCCGACCTGGACAGAAACTGTCACTTGCATACCTGATAAGTAACTCAGGCAGAGAAATGAAGGAACACAGCCTAGTTATTTGTGTGCTGGGCACTGTACATACACATGTCTATCTCATCATGTCACTCCAGGTATCCTTTAAAGATCTCTTAAAAATAATAGTACTGCAATATTTCTCTCTTTATGGCCCTAGGGGTTATTTCCAAGCCATAGCAATAAAATGCCTTTTAAGCCTCCTTTTAACCTCCCTGGCGGTCTATTAAAACCGCAAGGGGGCAGTGCAGCACTTAAATTTTTTTTTCTAATCATGTAGCTAGCCTAGCGCTACCTACATGATAGCCGCTGTGCAGCGGCTCCCCCCAACCCCTCCGATCGCCTCTGGCGATCAGCGCAAACAGGAAATCCCTTTCAGAACGGGATTTCCTGTTTGGCTTCCCCCGTTGTCATGGCGACGACCGTCATCGACGTCGTGACGTCAGCGGGAGTCCCGAACCACCCCTTAGTGCTGCCTGGCGCTGATAGGCCAGGCTGTGCAAGGGTCTGGGGGGTGGCGGCGCGGCGGATAGCAGCGAATCGGCAAGCGGGAAGTACACGCAGCTAGCAAAGTGCTAGCTGCGTGTACAAAAATAAAATTATGCAAATCGGCCCAGTAGGGCCTGAGAAATCCTCCTGCGCTGCATAGCCCAAGCTCAGCTCGGGCTTACCGCCAGGAAGGTTAAACCAATAATTTTGACAATATCTTTTACCTGCTTTTTGGTACTTTTTTAATTGCAAAGGGCTGAAAAGTTATTTAAACAGAAAATGAAAAATGATCTCTTAGGAGAAACTGAATTTAATAAGGGCCTCTATTTGGGTTTTAAACTGAAAGCCAACATGAGGCGGTCATAATCAGTAGCTTCTACCGCTATCAGGTTGTTACTGGAGTCTCATAGCCTCATCTGTGCCTGACTGCAAGCCAACTGCCAGTGAACAGCAGTGGTGGCAGTATGGTCAGGTGGGCGCCTGCGTGGCTTCGGTCTATTGGTGGAAACCGAGAATGAGTTGGATCGGTCAGGCTTTTCTGCAGCTTTGTGTTAGAGAATAAAGCCTTAATTGCCACTAGGCAAATATTAAGTAACCATAACTCCCTTATGAAAGAAAAACTCCAGTATTGCTGAGAGAAATCCCCTTTAATTCAGGTATTTACATTGCTGGGGTTAACTTAGCAGCAAACCTCATTTCAGTTTGCTTACATGTCATCTTGGAAAAGTTATTCTACAGGGCTCCTAATGGGCTGTGATATGAGAGTGTCTAAGTTTGCTGCCAGTCGGTGGATTAGTCCAGTTGTGGAAAATGAGTCCCTAACTCCTCCCCTACGCAGCAAACGACTCCTGCAGGAATAGACAAAGTTTCTAGGCGGTCCACATTCCACCAAGAGAATACAAATTCCAGAGTTGTAAAGAGGCATCATTTCTATTTCTATAATTTGGAATTCAGAGTTGTCTGCAAATTGTAATGGGAGGATAATTTTTATTAGAGTGGTTGGATGGTGTACTTGATGTAGGATACCGGAAACCTATTTAGTAAGGAATCCTAGTGCCCCAGACTGGCCCTGCCGAGTGGGCTCCAAAGCCTTGAACACAACCTGGATGGTTTGGGGCCAAGGTCAGGGCCAAAAGGTCAGGACAAATTGTGGCTTAAAGGGAACCCGAGGTGGTTCTTGGGGGGGCAGATGGGACCCAGAGGCATGTACTCTGCCTCATGACATGTCGCTATCCCGAAGGTAAACACGGTGGAGAGGAATTCCCTGTTCAAAATACCCGCCAGGGGCGTTCCTGCAGGGCCTCCATTGGGCAGTTCTCTCTCCCTAGCCACGCCTCCTGCCGCTCCCCCGCCTCCCTGCACGCTGGATGAGAGACACAGTCTCACCTTGCTGCTTCGTGACCCAGAGGTCACAAAAGTGAAAGTGGGCCAGTGCGGCTCACGGGAGCGGCAGGGAGGGGCGGTTTTTGCGGCTACCTGATCCGCTCAGTACTCCCGGATCAGGAGCCTACTTTTTTTTTTCATTTTATGAGCCCAACTTAGGCTCTCTTTAAAGCCCCAGCATGCCAGGTCTCTAAGCGACATCGGGGGACACCGGTACACACCGCTGATTTCTTGGCTGAGACACCCTCCACTGGCCGTCTCAGCCGAGGAAAGTCTGGCCTCTGTGTGAAGCTTTAGTGCATGTAATAAAGAAAGCTTTGCGACACAAGATTCATAATAACAATAAACTAAAGCAAATGATAAATCAGACATTATAATAAAAAAAATAAGAATGAAAGGAACAAAAAATGAATGCACTGTTTTGCAGTCACCCATGTGGCCGTCTGATCCGATGCGTTCCACCTCACTTCGTTTTCCATGTCCCTCCTACGCTTCCTCCTTTCGGGTTGAAGGAGGAAGCGTGGGAACGATGTGGAGCGCGACGTAGCATGCATCGGATCAGTCGGCCGCATGGGTATATTAATGACTCTGTGGGAGAACGGCCACACTTAGAGCCAGGAGGGAGAGGTTACATGCAGTGCGTCTTGGCTGTCAGAAGCTATTTTCTGCTAGTAAGGTGTTTTATAGTAGTAATTTCTTATCAGTGAGGGTCACGCTGTAGTCTGGCCCAGTCCTGACTCGGACAGGAACTGCCACTTACATACCTGATATTTAACTCTTTCAGGCAGAGAAAGAAAAAAAGGAACACAGCCTAGTTATTTGTGTACTAGGCACTGTACATACACATGTCTATCTCATCATGTCACCTCGGGTATCCTTTATGTGCTGAGTTAGCATCTAATTCTTGGCACCTCTCCTTTCTTTACATTGTAGGCTTTCAGAGCTGATGGATGCCTTGTGTTGGAACTTTGATTCTGCAATTGAGCAAGTCCAAGGAGAGACAAGGCTTATATTACACTCTGGGATCTCTCAAGCATCGGATAGCAGCGATCCTCCAGGGCTTCGGGAGAAGGTCGACTACCTGCTGAGAACATGGGTGAATCTGTACCACTCTGCATCCCCTGGGCAGAGCAGCTTCGATGCCATTTCTGATTTTGTTGAGCAGGTGGGTAGAGCCCCTTCCATTACCATACGGTGCTGCGGCACAGAAGACAACCTGTCTCACCATATTGTTCTGTTTCGTAACTAGATGAGTCAGCAGGGACTCCTAACGTCTGAAGAACTCGTTCTTCGGTTCTTCCGCTTGTGTGCCGAGATATGTGTGGAGGTCAGTTACAAAGCAATTGCTGAAGAGCAGCAAAATCCTGCTGCCGGCAAATCTGTGATCCAGGAAAAGGTCTTCTACAATGTGGATGCCTTTGTGAGGCTGATAGTGTTACTAGTACAGTGCTGTGGAGAGACCGGCACCATGATAAAGATCAAGCTCCTTAATAAGGTGAGGCCATTTGGTGTCCTTTTCTGGGGTGGTGGTCTTTGTGGACGTTGCACTGACCTCTCGTTTTGTCTGACAGGTTCTTGGTATCCTATGTGGGGTTCTGCTCAAGGATCATGAAGGGCAACAGGACAAGTTCCAGCAGCTTCCATACCATTCCATCTTCGTTGTGATGCTGCTGGAGTTAAATAGACCTGGACCTGTGCTTGAAACAATCAACTTCCAAATCCTCACTGCCTTCTCGTGAGTGCTGGTGAAGGTTTCTGTAGATGACGGGGGATGGGAAGCGGGTGATTTTTATGCCTTCTGGGACAGGTACAGCGACTATCAGGTCTGTAGAAACTCTTCTGTGAGCCGCCATCACTAGTGCTTTCAAAAATTATTCAGCAGAGAGATATGGCAGGGCGTCGTAAAGCCAGGCCACATCAATGACTACCAGCCCAGGTGTGCAGAGAATTGTATAGGCAAACTGCACACCTTGCATTCAAAATAGATGCTACAGATTTACACTAATGGAGGATGTAAGCTTCCAAAACAGTTTGCATGCAAAGTATTCCGTACTAGCCCTTTTCACCGCAGTGAGGTCATCCCATTGGAAGGGACCCTAACCTCTATATAAAATAACAGGCAAGCTTATGTATAACCTGAGAGCAGCTAGCCACAAAGTAAACTTACATTTTTGTAGACAACAAATGTCTGCGCATCTTAGATCAGGCTGCATCTGACTGTATCAGCATTTGATTGTAGAGCCTCTTATAGGCAAACTGCACCCATGACTGTAAACAAGTATTGACAAGGTGTTTACTCTATTCACAGAGTGCAGGTAGCAAAATATAAAGAAAATCCTTGCCACTGAATGGGCTACTAATTCATTGTTCCCCAACCTTTTCCAGCCCGGGGACCACTTTCTGATAAAAATTTTCTACGGGGGGGTTTGGATGCGGCTGCATAGATAGCATAGTTGCCCCAATATAGGGAGTTTAGTTGCCCCAGTATGGCTAGTATAGTTACCCCAGTATAGCTAGCATAGTGCTCAGTATAGGTAGGTAGTGCCCCAGTATAGTGCCCAGTATAGGTAGGTAGTGCCCCAGTATAGTGCCCAGTATAGCTAGTATAGTGCCCAGTATAGCTTCCTAGTATGGGTAGGTAGTGCCCCTCCCCCCTCCACTCCTGTTACCTTATCATGAGCGGGCAGCCACTTGTCTGATTAGATTCCCCCGTAGCCGCTCTCCTCAGTGGCATGTCCTATTACAGCAGCGCGCGCTCGGCAGCTGCTGTGATGACCAGGAAGCGGTACAGCGGCTTCCTGTAGCGGCGATATGCATCGCCGTTACTATGGGAACCGCTGTACCACTTCCTGGTCATCACAGCAGCTGCCGAGCGCGCGCTGCTGTAATAGGAGATGCCACTGAGGAGAGCGACTACGGGGGAATCTAATCGGACAAGCTTCCGCCCGCTCATGATAAGGTAACAGGAGCCGCGGGGAGGGGAGGAGCGAGAGGCCAGACCTGCCGCGGCCCGGTGGTTGGGGACCCCTGCCGTACCGCACACCAAGCAAGTGTGCCGCGGAACAGCGGTTGAAAAACACTTAAACTTAGACTCTGAGAAATCCTCTCCTCACGGTGCAAGCCTAATGCTTGTCCTCAACCAAACTATTTAAATATCACTTTAAGAGCACAATTTCGCAATACTTTCTTTAGCTTACCACACAGCCTGTCTGCTTCCCCGGATCAGGCTAAACCAGGCTGGGCTGATTTTTTTTTTATTTCTCACCTGATCACTCCTCTCAGGGGTAACAGCAAAATCCTGGTATAGATGTTCTTCTCAGAGGACACAAAGATTCTGGAGCACATTAAATTGGTAGTGCAGATGAGAGAAATCTGGAACAAACAGTATCTCACAAAAGCCAGTGTACAGCTTGTATAACAGTGTAAATATTGTATGATCTCTTCTCATGGGACAGCACTGCAGATGTGACACTGTGATACAATGTAAAGCAGTCAGTGTACAGCTTGTATAACAGTGTAAATATTGTATGATATCTTCTCATGGGACAGCACTGCAGATGTGACACTGTGATACAATGTAAAGCAGTCAGTGTACAGCTTGTATAACAATGTAAATATTGTATGATATCTTCTCATGGGACAACACTGCAGATGTGACGCTGTGAGACAATGTAAAGCAGTCAGTGTACAGCTTGTATAACAGTGTAACATTGTATGATATCTTCTCATGGGACAGCACTGCAGATGTGACACTGTGATACAATGTAAAGCAGTCAGTGTACAGCTTGTATAACAGTGTAATATTGTATGATATCTTCTCATGGGACAGCACTGCAGATGTGACACTGTGATACAATGTAAAGCAGTCAGTGTACAGCTTGTATAACAATGTAAATATTGTATGATATCTTCTCATGGGACAACACTGCAGATGTGACGCTGTGAGACAATGTAAAGCAGTCAGTGTACAGCTTGTATAACAGTGTAACATTGTATGATATCTTCTCATGGGACAGCACTGCAGATGTGACACTGTGATACAATGTAAAGCAGTCAGTGTACAGCTTGTATAACAGTGTAATATTGTATGATATCTTCTCATGGGACAGCACTGCAGATGTGACACTGTGATACAATGTAAAGCAGTCAGTGTACAGCTTGTATAACAGTGTAATATTGTATGATATCTTCTCATGGGACAGCACTGCAGATGTGACGCTGTGATACAATGTAAAGCAGTCAGTGTACAGCTTGTATAACAGTGTAACATTGTATGATATCTTCTCATGGGACAGCACTGCAGATGTGACACTGTGATACAATGTAAAGCAGTCAGTGTACAGCTTGTATAACAGTGTAAATATTGTATGATATCTTCTCATGGGACAGCACTGCAGATGTGACACTGTGATACAATGTAAAGCAGTCAGTGTACAGCTTGTATAACAATGTAAATATTGTATGATATCTTCTCATGGGACAACACTGCAGATGTGACGCTGTGAGACAATGTAAAGCAGTCAGTGTACAGCTTGTATAACAGTGTAACATTGTATGATATCTTCTCATGGGACAGCACTGCAGATGTGACACTGTGATACAATGTAAAGCAGTCAGTGTACAGCTTGTATAACAGTGTAATATTGTATGATATCTTCTCATGGGACAGCACTGCAGATGTGACACTGTGATACAATGTAAAGCAGTCAGTGTACAGCTTGTATAACAATGTAAATATTGTATGATATCTTCTCATGGGACAACACTGCAGATGTGACGCTGTGAGACAATGTAAAGCAGTCAGTGTACAGCTTGTATAACAGTGTAACATTGTATGATATCTTCTCATGGGACAGCACTGCAGATGTGACACTGTGATACAATGTAAAGCAGTCAGTGTACAGCTTGTATAACAGTGTAATATTGTATGATATCTTCTCATGGGACAGCACTGCAGATGTGACACTGTGATACAATGTAAAGCAGTCAGTGTACAGCTTGTATAACAGTGTAATATTGTATGATATCTTCTCATGGGACAGCACTGCAGATGTGACGCTGTGATACAATGTAAAGCAGTCAGTGTACAGCTTGTATAACAGTGTAACATTGTATGATATCTTCTCATGGGACAGCACTGCAGATGTGACACTGTGATACAATGTAAAGCAGTCAGTGTACAGCTTGTATAACAGTGTAAATATTATATGATATCTTCTCATGGGACAACACTGCAGATGTGACGCTGTGATACAATGTAAAGCAGTCAGTGTACAGCTTGTATAACAGTGTAATATTGTATGATATCGTCTCATGGGACAGCACTGCAGATGTGACACTGTGATACAATGTAAAGCAGTCAGTGTACAGCTTGTATAACAGTGTAATATTGTATGATATCTTCTCATGGGACAACACTGCAGATGTGACACTGTGATACAATGTAAAGCAGTCAGTGTACAGCTTGTATAACAGTGTATATATTGTATGATATATTCTCATGGGACCGCACTGCAGATGTGACACTGTGATACAATGTAAAGCAGTCAGTGTACAGCTTGTATAACAGTGTAAATATTGTATGATATCTTCTCATGGGACAACACTGCAGATGTGACACTGTGATACAATGTAAAGCAGTCAGTGTACAGCTTGTATAACAGTGTAATATTGTATGATATCTTCTCATGGGACAACACTGCAGATGTGACGCTGTGATACAATGTAAAGCAGTCAGTGTACAGCTTGTATAACAGTGTAATATTGTATGATATCTTCTCATGGGACAGCACTGCAGATGTGACACTGTGATACAATGTAAAGCAGTCAGTGTACAGCTTGTATAACAGTGTAAATATTATATGATATCTTCTCATGAGACAGCACTGCAGATGTGACGCTGTGATACAATGTAAAGCAGTCAGTGTACAGCTTGTATAACAGTGTAATATTGTATGATATCGTCTCATGGGACAGCACTGCAGATGTGACACTGTGATACAATGTAAAGCAGTCAGTGTACAGCTTGTATAACAGTGTAATATTGTATGATATCTTCTCATGGGACAACACTGCAGATGTGACACTGTGATACAATGTAAAGCAGTCAGTGTACAGCTTGTATAACAGTGTAATATTGTATGATATATTCTCATGGGACCGCACTGCAGATGTGACACTGTGATACAATGTAAAGCAGTCAGTGTACAGCTTGTATAACAGTGTAAATATTGTATGATATCTTCTCATGGGACAACACTGCAGATGTGACACTGTGATACAATGTAAAGCAGTCAGTGTACAGCTTGTATAACAGTGTAATATTGTATGATATCTTCTCATGGGACAACACTGCAGATGTGACGCTGTGATACAATGTAAAGCAGTCAGTGTACAGCTTGTATAACAGTGTAAATATTGTATGATATCTTCTCATGGGACAGCACTGCAGATGTGATGCTGTGATACAATGTAAAGCAGTCAGTGTACAGCTTGTATAACAGTGTAAATATTGTATGATATCTTCTCATGGGACAGCACTGCAGATGTGACGCTGTGATACAATGTAAAGCAGTCACAGTACAGTTTGTATAACAGTGTAATATTGTATGATATCTTCTCATGGGACAACACTGCAGATGTGACACTGTGATACAATGTAAAGCAGTCAGTGTACAGCTTGTATAACAATGTAAATATTGTATGATATCTTCTCATGGGACAACACTGCAGATGTGACGCTGTGAGACAATGTAAAGCAGTCAGTGTACAGCTTGTATAACAGTGTAACATTGTATGATATCTTCTCATGGGACAGCACTGCAGATGTGACACAATGTAAAGCAGTCAGTGTACAGCTTGTATAACAGTGTAATATTGTATGATATCTTCTCATGGGACAGCACTGCAGATGTGACACTGTGATACAATGTAAAGCAGTCAGTGTACAGCTTGTATAACAGTGTAATATTGTATGATATCTTCTCATGGGACAGCACTGCAGATGTGACGCTGTGATACAATGTAAAGCAGTCAGTGTACAGCTTGTATAACAGTGTAACATTGTATGATATCTTCTCATGGGACAGCACTGCAGATGTGACACTGTGATACAATGTAAAGCAGTCAGTGTACAGCTTGTATAACAGTGTAAATATTATATGATATCTTCTCATGAGACAGCACTGCAGATGTGACACTGTGATACAATGTAAAGCAGTCAGTGTACAGCTTGTATAACAGTGTAACATTGTATGATATCTTCTCATGGGACAGCACTGCAGATGTGACACTATGATACAATGTAAAGCAGTCAGTGTACAGCTTGTATAACAGTATAATATTGTATGATATCTTCTCATGGGACAGCACTGCAGATGTGACACTGTGATACAATGTAAAGCAGTCAGCGTACAGCTTGTATAACAGTGTAAATATTGTATGATATCTTCTCATGGGACAGCACTGCAGATGTGACACTATGATACAATGTAAAGCAGTCAGTGTACAGCTTGTATAACAGTATAATATTGTATGATATCTTCTCATGGGACAGCACTGCAGATGTGACACTGTGATACAATGTAAAGCAGTCAGTGTACAGCTTGTATAACAGTGTAACATTGTATGATATCTTCTCATGGGACAGCACTGCAGATGTGACACTATGATACAATGTAAAGCAGTCAGTGTACAGCTTGTATAACAGTATAATATTGTATGATATCTTCTCATGGGACAGCACTACAGATGTGACACTGTGATACAATGTAAAGCAGTCAGTGTACAGCTTGTATAACAGTGTAATATTGTATGATATCTTCTCATGGGACAGCACTGCAGATGTGACGCTGTGATACAATGTAAAGCAGTCAGTGTACAGCTTGTATAACAGTGTAATATTGTATGATATCTTCTCATGGGACAACACTGCAGATGTGACGCTGTAATACAATGTAAAGCAGTCAGTGCACAGCTTGTATAACAGTGTAATATTGTATAATATCTTCTCATGGGACAGCACTGCAGATGTGACGCTGTGATACAATGTAAAGCAGTCAGTGTACAGCTTGTATAACAGTGTAAATATTATATGATATCTTCTCATGGGACAGCACTGCAGATGTGACACTGTGATACAATGTAAAGCAGTCAGTGCACAGCTTGTATAACAGTGTAATATTGTATGATATCTTCTCATGGGACAGCACTGCAGATGTGACACTGTGATACAATGTAAAGCAGTCAGTGTACAGCTTGTATAACAGTGTAATATTGTATGATATCTTCTCATGGGACAGCACTGCAGATGTGACACTGTGATACAATGTAAAGCAGTCAGTGTACAGCTTGTATAACAGTGTAAATATTATATGATATCTTCTCATGGGACAGCACTGCAGATGTGACACTGTGATACAATGTAAAGCAGTCAGTGCACAGCTTGTATAACAGTGTAATATTGTGTGATATCTTCTCATGGGACAGCACTGCAGATGTGACGCTGTGATACAATGTAAAGCAGTCAGTGTACAGCCTGTATAACAGTGTAAATATTGTATGATATCCTCTCATGAGACAGCACTGCAGATGTGACGCTGTGATACAATGTAAAGCAGTCAGTGCACAGCTTGTATAACAGTGTAATATTGTATGATATCTTCTCATGGGACAGCACTGCAGATGTGACGCTGTGATACAATGTAAAGCAGTCAGTGTACAGCTTGTATAACAGTGTAATATTGTATGATATCTTCTCATGGGACAGCACTGCAGATGTGACGCTGTGATACAATGTAAAGCAGTCAGTGCACAGCTTGTATAACAGTGTAATATTGTATGATATCTGTCACAGGAGCCCTCCGTGGCTGACCGCACTTAGCCTTCTAAACGGTGCCAGCGCACAGATCGTGCGAACTCTGGTCGCAGTCAATGCGCAGGAACCGTTAAGAATTAGCCGCAGACAACTCAGAAGGGAGCCTGTGAAAATATGGGTGATTACAACTCACACACTAGTTCATGGGATCTGCCACCACCTCTGTTTCCTGAGACAGAGGAACTCACTAACTGACTAGTCCTGCGAATAAAACGGTTAAACACACGATATTCTGTCTAGCCAACAACAAACAAACAGTAGCGTATCTTCAGAGACCCGGGATCAATTCTGTGTGTGCTGATAAGCAGAGTAGCGGAACAGTGAATGACTTAGGAAAGTCGTTTATTCACGCAATATAAATAATTAATATATACAGACAATTATTTAAAATCAACAATTATGAAAACAGTGATAGCCAGTATGAAAATAAAAGAAGGGAGAAAAATACTTAGTTCCTGGAAAGATGTCCTTTTTTGTGGGAAAAATCAGAGTTCTGGTTTTCAATCAAGTTCAAGCAAAACGGTTTCAAGTTCCTAGAGTTCTTTGTTCAGATAGGTCAGCAAAATGGCCACCAGCCCTATGTCCTCTGGCTGGCAGCAGATTGTCATGAAGATGGTAAAGGGAGGAAAAAAACTGCCCGCCTGCTGGCCAGGTGCTTTTGATGAAGCTGGTTTGGGGGTGTGGCCATGCCAGCCCCTCTGAGTCACCAACCAATGACAGTTCATTCCCTCTGAGAGATTTTTAGGGCTAAACTTATGAAATGCTGTAACTCCTGAACCATACACGTTATATTTAGGAGGGTAACAGCTTCATACTTGTGGGAAAATACAGATTAATATGACATCAGACACGGCTAAGCCAGCGGGTCAGGCTCCTGAGAAGATTCATATCTCGATAATCGGCCAGTCTATCCCAATGAATTTCATATCAGCACGATGGCCAGATTTTACCGAACGAGACGATATGAATTTTATAGCTGTGCGACATACGGTTTTCATATGCTGACAGGAAATCCTACCACCCATGCTTTCTTATGGCCCCTGCCCGGTGCCGAATCGTCTGGCTTTCTATGGCCCCCCCTGTGGAGCCAGTTTCCTGGTCCTTTTCATGGGGACATCTGCTGTAGGGGGAATGAGCTAGGCCCTGCAGGGAACCCTGCCAGGTGCGAGATTCCTGAGTGGTGATGCATTCATGAGGGGTGAGGGGACTGCTTTGGCTCACAGGGGAACAGATCTCTGGATTTAAAACAACACAAAAATGTCGTTTTCGGATCGCTTGCATGACTGCACAGATCCGCCAGGGAGCGATCAGGAAAGCGACTGTGAATTCTCTAGATTCACCTGCGTTTCTCACGGCTATTCCGTGACACCTCCCTCTCCTGACGCTGTGTAGGGGGTTGTCAGCAAGACATCCGCCGTAGCAGCCATTGGCGCTGTCGGGTCTAGTTCCCCCTGACACCGGGACAGCCCATCGGCGTTTTGGTGTCGGCTGCCTGCTTTGTGTTGGATCGTAAAGTCGTACTGTTGCAATGACAGGCTCCACCGTAGGAGCTTGCCATTGGTCCCAGCAGTACGGTTTAGCCAACTGAGGGGGTTATGGTCGGTAATGATCGTGAAGGAGCGGCCGTACAGATACGATTGTAGTCTCTGTAGGGCCCACACGATCGCTAGGCACTCCTTTTCAGTTGTGGAGTAGGCTACCTCTCGGGGCAGGAGCTTCCGGCTCAGGTAGAGGATAGGGTGTTCATCTCCCTCTCCATCCACCTGGCTGAGGACTGCGCCGAGACCGTAGTCAGAGGCATCGGTTTGCACAACAAACCGACGACTGAAATCCGGGGCTTGAAGCACAGGGGCACTCGCGAGTGCCTGCTTCAACGCTTGGAAGGCGTTCTCGCAAGCGGGGGTCCAGCTAACAACCTTGGGGTGTTTCTTGCTAGTGGCATCGGTCAGGGGCTTCGCCAGGGTACTATAGGCTGGAACGAATTTCCTATAGTAGCCGGCGGTCCCCAGGAACGCCTGGACCTGCTTTTTCGTGATAGGCCGAGGCCATGCCAGGATGGCGTCAACCTTTCCCGTGTCAGGTTTCAGGGTGTTACCCCCCACCCGGTGACCTAAGTACTGCACCTCGGTCATACCAATCTGACACTTACTCGGCTTAACTGTCAGATTGGCTGCGGCCAGCCTCTCTAGTACCTGGGACAGGTGTTTGAGGTGTTCCTCCCAGGTGGGGCTGAACACCGCAATGTCATCCAAGTACGCTACAGCGAACCCTTGCAGCCCCTCCAGCAGGTCGTTTACGGCCCGCTGAAACGTGGCAGGAGCGTTCTTCATCCCAAAGGGCATCATCGTGAACTCGAAGAGGCCAAAAGGGGTGATGAAGGCCGACTTCTGCCTCGCGTCAGGTGCAAGTGGTATCTGCCAGTACCCCCGGCTCAGATCCATGATTGATAGGTACCTGGCGGACGCCAGCGTATCCAACAACTCATCGATGCGAGGCATGGGGTAGGCGTCTGTAGTGGTGATGGCGTTCAACTTCCTGTAGTCCACGCAGAACCGAGTTGTCTGGTCCTTCTTGGGGACCAGGACAACAGGGGCTGCCCAGGCACTACAGGACTTTTGAACAACCCCTAGCTCCAGCATCTCCCTCACCTCTTTCTGCATGTCCGCTTGCACCTCTGGGGAGACGCGGTAAGCGGATTGCCTGATGGGGGGATGGGCGCCCGTATCTACCCTATGCACTGCCCGACTGGTCCGCCCCGGGACACCGGAGAAGGTTTGCTGGTACGGACCGAGCACCTCCTGCAACTGCTCTTGCTGGGACGAGGAGAGTTGTGGGTTGACGCTTAGGTCGCTGTCCACATCTCGTATGTCAGCCAGCAGGTCTAACAGGGGGTCTGCCTCTCCCTGCTCTAACCGGCTGCACACTGGCAGCACATACTTGGTCCTGTCATGGTGGGCCTTCAGCATGTTGACATGAAAGCCTTTCTGTTTCCTGCCTCCCATGTTCACCAGGTATGTCAGAGGGTTTAACCGTTGCACTATAGTGTAGGGTCCCTCCCAGGCCGCTTGCAGCTTGTTCTGCCTCACTGGAAGAAGGGCATACACTTTGTCACCTACTTCAAATGACCTCTCTCCAGCAGTGCGGTCATACCAGAGTTTTTGCTTGGCCTGAGCCTGGGCCATGTTTTCCGTTACCATTTCTGTGAGGGACTCCATCTTGTCCCTGAACTTGAGGACATAATCCACTACAGAGACATCTGTGGGGTCCCCCTTGCCCTCCCACGTCTCCCGCATCAATTGTAGGGGTCCTCGGACATTCCTACCATACAGGAGCTCGAACGGGGAGAACCCGGTAGATTCCTGCGGCACCTCCCTGTATGCAAACAACAGATGAGGCAGGTATCGTTCCCAGTCCCCACCTTGCGACTCAACAAACGTGGTCAGCATTTGCTTCAGCGACCCGTTGAACCTTTCACACAGTCCATTGGTCTGCGGGTGGTAGGGACTGGAGACAAGGTGCGTCATCTGTATCTTTTTGCACAGGGCCTCCATGAGTCCGGACATAAACTGGGTTCCCTGATCAGAGAGCATCTCCGCAGGGAACCCGACTCGGGAGAAAATGTTAAGTAGCGCATCGGCTACCTTGTCCGCCCTCAGGGAGGAAAGTGCCATGGCCTCAGGATAGCGGGTGGCGTAATCCACCACCGTCAGGATGTACCTTTTGCCACTGCTGCTGGGAGTGGGCAACGGTCCAATTATGTCGACCGCCACTCTGTGAAAGGGCTCACCTATGATTGGCAGTGGACACAAGGGAGCTTTGCGGGGATTCCCAGCCCTTTTTACCTTTTGGCAAATGGTACATGAGCGGCAGTAGTTCGTCACATCTATCCGCATTTGAGGCCAGTAGAAATGTCCCCGGATACGATCAAGTGTCCTGTGGATCCCCAAGTGCCTGGCCAGGGGAATGTCATGTGCGGACTTCAGCACATGCCCCCGGAAGGCACTAGGTACCACAAGCAACTTGGTACCCATCCCCATTTCACCTTCGGTGGGGTGTACAGGCTCACTGTACAACTTCCCACCTTCCCAGTATACCTTGAATGTAGCCTCGTCTGTGAGGGGCTCAGAAGCCTGTTTTCTGAGGGCCTCGAGGCTAGGGTCAGTCTGGAGTGCTTGCACAAATGCAGCACTCTCACTCTCAGCCAGCTGGCCCGTGGCATATGAGGCTAGTGGCTGAAGGGTACCATCCCTGTGGTCAGAGGAGGGGGAGGAGGCCGGAACCTCCTCCACCTGTTCTGAGCTCAGGTTCTGAGCAGTACGGCTGCGTGTTACCGCTAGCACAGGTATACCTTCAGAATGGCACATATTGGCATCACCTACATCATTGTTACAAGCATTAATAACAGTAACAGGAACATTTTCATCACAGACAGCTTGTACATCAAACACAGGTTCCCTTGAACTGGGCACGTTCAACCCACCTCCCCCCTGTGTGCAAAGTACCTGGGTGTGGGCAGAGAGTCCGTCTCCGTCCTGGCATTCCACAGGGCTTGGTGCAGGTTCATAGTACGACACCAGCGTGCCTAAGTCGGTCCCCAGCAAAACAGGGACCGGCAGTTGGTCCAGGATCCCAACAACCTTCTCGTGGACCCCCACCCCCCAGTCGATGGACACCCGGGCTTGGGGAATGTGCGAAAGAGTGCCCCCCACTCCAGTGAGGGTGAGGTACTGGTCAGGAATGATGGCCTCTGCGGGGACAAGGTGTGCACGCACCAGAGTGACATCTGCTCCGGTGTCACGGAAACCAGTGACAAGCTGGTCATTCACAGTAACCAGCTGGTGATTGCTTGTGATGGGGGAGTTCCCTGTCCCCTTTGCAAACATCAGGTTGGATGCGGCTCCTGGTTGGGGTACGCTGGCGGGTGGTGTCTGCCGCGGGCGAGGTGCGGGTGGTCCAGGTGCTGGGGTGGTCTGCCTCCGCTCCGGACAGGTGAACTTCATGTGTCCCGTCTTGTGGCAGTAGTGACAGGTGACCTCTCCAGGGGCTGCAGACCTGGGTGCAGCAGCTGCGCTGGGTGGCCTCTGTGGCGGACGGCTCACAGGGGCAGGAGAGTCTGCCAGAGTATTGGGCTGACCTCCTCTCCAGCTGGATGGGGCAGTTCTGCGGGTATCAGCCACCCGGGTAGTGGCAAAAGTCTCAGCAAGGTCTGCAGCGACAGTTGCTGAAGCCGGCTTGCGTTCTAGCACAAATTGTCGTACATCAGCAGGGCAAATGTTCAGAAATTGTTCCAGGACTATCAAGTCCTCCAGGACATCATAAGCCCCTTTGGTGAGGCCTAGAGTCCACTGCCGGAGTGTGGTGAGCAAGCTGCTGGCCACATCTCGGTACGAATCAGAAGGCTTTTTCTGCCAGGCCCTGAACTTTTTCCGATAGGCTTCTGGCGTCAGCTGGTACTTAGTAATGATAGCGTCTTTTATAGCAGCATAATCATTATCCTTCTCCGCAGGCAATTCTGCGAAGGCATCAAGCGCTTTGTAGCGCAGCAAAGGTGTCAGATGTCTGGCCCACTGGTCTTGGGACAGACGATACTGACGGCATGCTTTTTCAAAAGACCGCAAAAACAAGTCAATGTCAGTGTCTTTTTCAATATTGGCAAATTTAAATTTCGCACTTACGGGTGCTGCAGCTCCTTCAGCGGGGAGGCTGGGCGGTGAACTCCGGCTGGCCTGTTGAACCTTTGCCATGTTGAGCTCATGCTGTCGTCTCTCCCGCGCCTCTGCGGCATCCCTCTCCGCGTGGCGTTCAGCAGCAGCAGCAGCAGCAGCAGCAGCAGCTTTGCGTTCCGCAGATTGGCGCTCCCGTTCCTCTCGTGCTTCCATGTACTGCATGTACTTCTCCAGGTCAGTCTCCATCAGCTTTTGTAATGCCTGCTGCATTACCGGGTCAGCACCCCTGGACAGTCCAGTACTGGCCGGTTCCAGGCGAGTACTTTCAGAAACTCTGGGATTGGGGTCCATACTGACAGTCTCTGGCGTAACTGTTGCAACAGGGCCCGCAGGATGCTCAACCTCTGTACGCCTAGGATCTTCAGCCTCTGGTTCCCCTCGATTGTCAGATGGGCTGGTATCCACCTCAGCGGACACTCCCGGCTCCCGCAGTTGCTGGGTATCCCATCTGGACAAGTCTGCTATCAGGTCCTGTTGTTTCCTGCGGCCGACGTCAATGCCTCTCACTTGGCAAAGATTTTGCAGGTCCGACAGGCACATGTTCTGGTAGTTCCCGGACATTTCCATGCCAAATAAAATAAAACTTTTGGGGAGGGGTACTGGCTACACAGTCTCTCTGTATATATAAAAAATATATTGCTTTCCAGCTACACCAACGAATTAGTTCGTTTCTCGATAGCGCTAGCGCTATCGTGGATACTTTCAGCACAACACAGGTCTCACCGCTGCCTACCACTGTCACAGGAGCCCTCCGTGGCTGACCGCACTTAGCCTTCTAAACGGTGCCAGCGCACAGATCGTGCGAACTCTGGTCGCAGTCAATGCGCAGGAACCGTTAAGAATTAGCCGCAGACAACTCAGAAGGGAGCCTGTGAAAATATGGGTGATTACAACTCACACACTAGTTCATGGGATCTGCCACCACCTCTGTTTCCTGAGACAGAGGAACTCACTAACTGACTAGTCCTGCGAATAAAACGGTTAAACACACGATATTCTGTCTAGCCAACAACAAACAAACAGTAGCGTATCTTCAGAGACCCGGGATCAATTCTGTGTGTGCTGATAAGCAGAGTAGCGGAACAGTGAATGACTTAGGAAAGTCGTTTATTCACGCAATATAAATAATTAATATATACAGACAATTATTTAAAATCAACAATTATGAAAACAGTGATAGCCAGTATGAAAATAAAAGAAGGGAGAAAAATACTTAGTTCCTGGAAAGATGTCCTTTTTTGTGGGAAAAATCAGAGTTCTGGTTTTCAATCAAGTTCAAGCAAAACGGTTTCAAGTTCCTAGAGTTCTTTGTTCAGATAGGTCAGCAAAATGGCCACCAGCCCTATGTCCTCTGGCTGGCAGCAGATTGTCATGAAGATGGTAAAGGGAGGAAAAAAACTGCCCGCCTGCTGGCCAGGTGCTTTTGATGAAGCTGGTTTGGGGGTGTGGCCATGCCAGCCCCTCTGAGTCACCAACCAATGACAGTTCATTCCCTCTGAGAGATTTTTAGGGCTAAACTTATGAAATGCTGTAACTCCTGAACCATACACGTTATATTTAGGAGGGTAACAGCTTCATACTTGTGGGAAAATACAGATTAATATGACATCAGACACGGCTAAGCCAGCGGGTCAGGCTCCTGAGAAGATTCATATCTCGATAATCGGCCAGTCTATCCCAATGAATTTCATATCAGCACGATGGCCAGATTTTACCGAACGAGACGATATGAATTTTATAGCTGTGCGACATACGGTTTTCATATGCTGACAGGAAATCCTACCACCCATGCTTTCTTATGGCCCCTGCCCGGTGCCGAATCGTCTGGCTTTCTATGGCCCCCCCTGTGGAGCCAGTTTCCTGGTCCTTTTCATGGGGACATCTGCTGTAGGGGGAATGAGCTAGGCCCTGCAGGGAACCCTGCCAGGTGCGAGATTCCTGAGTGGTGATGCATTCATGAGGGGTGAGGGGACTGCTTTGGCTCACAGGGGAACAGATCTCTGGATTTAAAACAACACAAAAATGTCGTTTTCGGATCGCTTGCATGACTGCACAGATCCGCCAGGGAGCGATCAGGAAAGCGACTGTGAATTCTCTAGATTCACCTGCGTTTCTCACGGCTATTCCGTGACAATATCTTCTCATGGGACAGCACTGCAGATGTGACGCTGTGATACAATGTAAAGCAGTCAGTGTACAGCTTGTATAACAGTGTAATATTGTATGATATCTTCTCATGGGACAACATTGCAGATGTGACACTGTGATACAATGTACCTGCCGCGGCCCGGTGAAAGTTGGCTGCATGAAAGCCCACTAGAGGGCGCTCCGGAGGCGTTCTTCTGATCGCCTCCGGCGGCCAGAAGTAACACGGAAGGCCGCAATGAGCGCCCTTCCGTGTTTCGCTTACCTCGTCGCCATGGCGACGAGCGGAGTGACGTCATGGACGTCAGCCGACGTCCTGACGTCAGCCGCCTCCGATCCAGCCCTTAGCGCTGGCCGGAACTTTTTGTTCCGGCTACGCTGGGCTCAGGCGGCTGGGGGGACCCTCTTTCGCCGCTGCTCGCGGGGGATCGCCGCAGAGCGGCGGCGATCAGGCAGCACACGCGGCTGGCAAAGTGCCGGCTGCGTGTGCTGCTTTTTATTTGAGCCAAATCGGCCCAGCAGGGCCTGAGCGGCAGGCTCTGGCGGTACTGGACGAGCTGAGCTCGTCCAGACCGCTCAGCAGGTTAAATTATCGTCTGCTGAACAGCTGAGCAAAGTCGAGGACAAAATTGAAAACCGACTAGTACCAGTACAAGACGAGATCAAACAAAGAAAACTCAGTAAATTTAGACGAGATCGTCAGGATTTCAAAGGAGGCAAGGTCTTTGACTGGAGGCAACCAAAAAAACGTTCCAGAAATCGTAAGAGAAAACAGATCCCTGAAAAAGGATACTGGACAACAGAGTCTGGAACAGATTCCTCACCTAAAGAAACAGAGGGAAGCTCCACTTCCAAAACCAATTGTAAGCCTAGATCGGTGTTGAAAACCCCCCCTAAGAGAAGATGTGTCGACATCCCTTTAGGGGAAGCATCAGACGAGTATGAGGAGAAAGGACCCGTTACCATCAGAAAGACACCCTCCAAAAAATTTACATGGGGGAGGGGGACCTATGGGAGGGGACAACGCAGGAAGAGATATTAGAACTTCAGGCAGTTGAGATGGGAAGGAACCTCCAGATTATCAACATATCGGGAGTTTCTCTTCCCATTGGGTGTGAATCCCTCCTAAAAAAGGGCCTCAACTTCTCTTTGACATGTAGCTTCAACCAGTTCAACTTTGAGGTGGACTGGTACAAAACAATAAGAAAGCTGAATATTGCATTGTGGCAGGAAGAAAAAGGGACTGACACTCCAGAGGATTTTCGCCTTAATAGCCACACTACCATTAGCAATTTAGGCTTCTTTGTTCCGAGTCTGGAGAATCCCACCGATCAAGAAACACTTGCTAACCTGGAGGCACTGTGGCTTGAAGGCAATGTTGAAATTGAAACAATAGAGGATAGTGACAACTCAAGTAAGGAACTTTTTCGTCCTTGTAATTCTATCAAGGAGTTCCGTACAAACCCGGGGTCAGCAGTGGACATTTTAAATCGCAAAGTCTTGCAGGACATGCAGGCCCTTATTTACCCTGAGGTTGAAACCAACATCACCAGGGAAGAACAACAAGCTCTGGACTGGTTGAAAAACAACAATCAAATAGTATTGAAGAAGGCAGACAAGGGGGGGAACCTCGTTTCTTTTTTCTCTTGCTCCATATACAAAGTGGTGTACACATGAGACGTTCAACGAAAATCATACATGATTCCAAACATTTTTTACAAATAAATAACTGCAAAGTGGTGTGTGCATAATTATTCGGCCCCCTTTGATCTGTGTGCAGTCAGTTGCCCATAGACATTGCCTGATGAGTGCTAATGACTAAATAGAGTGCACCTGTGTGTAATCTAATGTCAGTACAAATACAGCTGCTCTGTGAGGGCCTCAGAGGTTGTCTAAGAGAATATTGGGAGCAACAACACCATGAAGTCCAAAGAACTCACCAGACAGGTCAGGGATAAAGTTATTGAGAAATTTAAAGCAGGCTTAGGCTGCAAAAAGATTTCCAAAGCCTTGAACATCCCACAGAGCACTGTTCAAGCGATCATTCAGAAATGGAAGGAGTATGGCACAACTGTAAACCTACCAAGACAAGGCCATCCACCTAAACTCACAGGCCAAACAAGGAGAACGCTGATCAGAAATGCAGTCAAGTGGCCCATGGTGACTCTGGACGAGCTGCAGAGATCTACAGCTCAGGTGGGAGACTCTGTCCGTAGGACAACTATTAGTCATGCACTGCACAAAGTTAGCCTTTATGGAAGAGTGGCAAGAAGAAAGGCATTGTTAACAGAAAGCATAAGAAGTCCCATTTGCAGTTTGCCACAAGACATGTGGGGGACACAGCAACCATGTGGAAGAAGGTGCTCTGGTCAGATGAGACCAAAATGGAACTTTTTGGCCAAAATGCAAAACGCTATGTGTGGTGGAAAACTAACACTGCACATCACTCTGAACACACCATCCCCACTGTCAAATATGGTGGTGGCAGCATCATGCTCGGGGGGTGCATCTCTTCAGCAGGGACAGGGAAGCTGGTCAGAGTTGATGGGAAGATGGATGGAGCCAAATACAGGGCAAACTTGGAAGAAAACCTCTTGGAGACTGCAGAAGACTTGAGACTGGGGTGGAGGTTCACCTTCCAGCAGGACAATGACCCTAAACATAAAGCCAGGGCAACAATGGAATGGTTTAAAACAAAACATATCTATGTGTTAGAATGGCCCAGTCAAAGTCCAGATCTAAATCGTATCGAGAATCTGTGGCAAGATCTGAAAACTGCTGTTCACGAACGCTGTCCATCTAATCTGACTGAGCTGGAGCAGTTTTGCAAAGAAGAATGGGCAAGGATTTCAGTCTCTAGATGTGCAAAGCTGGTAGAGACATACTCTAATGACTGGCAGCTGTATTTGCAGCAAAAGGTGGTTCTACAAAGTATTGACTCAGGGGGCTGAATAATTACGCACACCCCACTTTGCAGTTATTTATTTGTAAAAAATGTTTGGAATGATGTATGATTTTCGATCCACTTCTCACATGTACACTACTTTGTATTGGTCTTTCACGTGGAATTCCAATAAAATTGATGCATGTTTGTGGCAGTAATGTGACAAAATGTGGAAAACTTCAAGGGGACCAAATACTTTTGCAACCCACTGTACATCAAAATAACACACAGCCATTCATTTCTTTCTTTCTATATGCAGTGGTTCTTACTGTTTGTGCCTTTGTACTATTAGCTGTAATGCTGTTTTGTTTCTTTAGCGATGCTTTACACTTCCTCCGGCCGGCTGAAGCACCTGGGTTTGCACATTCGTGGCTGAACCTCGTATCCCAGCCAGTCTTCGTTGAACGAATGTTAGAGCACACGCCTCTACAAAAGGTGAATGATTAGTATCCAGGCGTACCTATGATTCAACCGCCAGGATATTTGGGTGCAGGGTAAAGCCGATATGCAGCTCACCCTGCTCTTGCACAAGTCCTGGCGGCGTTAATTACGATTCCCCCTCCAGGTCCACGTGGATGGTGGGGAAAGATGTAATTCGGCTTCCAGCTTTCGCTGGAGGACAAATTACAGCGTTTTTAGATTAATTTGTTCTCTGTCTTTTGACGCCACCCAAATTACTTACTGAGCCATGCCATAGCCATCATTCTTATTACAGCCTATGGTGGCGCTGGCTGCGCCCAAATCTTCTGCGCTGTTTACAGCGTTCGGTATCCAGGGGTAGATTCTGTAGAGCAACTGGTGATTATATCTGTTTGTGTCTTCACAGGGCTGGTCCATGTACGCACAGCTACTCATCGATCTCTTCACATACCTGGCCCCCTTTTTTCGAAGTCTGGAATTCACAAAACCTATGAAAGTTCTCTACAGTGTAAGCAGTCCTTGTATACCCTTTTTGATAGTTTTGTTTTTCCAAGGATGTCCCTGAAAGATGGTGAAAGATGAAGAGAATATTGCACAGATATCCTTTAACCTCCCTGGCGGTTAATTTTTTTTGCCAAATTGGCAAAAAAAACTTTTTTTTAAATTTTTTTTTTTTTGTTTCATGTAAAGCTACCAGAGTGGTAGCTACATGAAACACCACTAGAGGGCGCATGTGTCCCTCTAGTGCGATCGTCGCCGGCATCTATAGCAAACAGGGGAACGCGTATACAACGCGTTCCCCTGTTTGGCTTCTCCTGTCGCCATGGCGACGATCGGGATGACGTCATGGACGTCAGCCGACGTCCTGACGTCAGACACCTCCGATCCAGCCCATAGCGCTGCCCGGAACTCATTGGTCCGGGCAGCGCAGGGCTCTGGCGGGGGGGGGGGCCCTCTTTCGCCGCTGCGTGCGGCCGATCGCCGCAGAGCGGCGGCGATCAAGCTGTGCGCGCGGCTAGCAAAGTGCTGGCTGCGCGCACAGCAATTTACAGATTAAAAATCGCCCCACCAGGGGCTGAGATCTCCCCCTGCGCGGCATAGCCCGAGCTCAGCTCGGGCTTACCGCCAGGGAGGTTAAAAGAAGTTTCTGACAACCAGGGACGTTTTTAGGCATAGGCAAACCAGGCAGATACCTGGAATAGCTCTGTGGTGCCCTCTCCTTTTGGTGTCACCCAAGGTGGTGACACCAAAAGGAGAGGGCACCACAGAGCTATTCTTAGTGCATAGCCTTTTGGGACTCTCATATATAACTGCTGGTTGCATTAACCAGCTGAGCGGTCTGGACGAGCTCAGCTCGTCCAACACCGCCAGCGGCTGCCGCTCAGGCCCTGCTGGGCCGATTTTAATGAAATAAAAAGCAGCACACGCAGCCGGCACTTTGCCAGCCGCGTGTGCTGCCTGATCGCCGCCGCTCTGCGGCGATTCGCCGCGAGCAGCGGCGAAAGAGGGTCCCCCCAGCCGCCTGAGCCCAGCGTAGCCGGAACAAAAAGTTCCGGCCAGCGCTAAGGGCTGGATCGGAGGCGGCTGACGTCAGGACGTCGGCTGACGTCGATGACGTCACTCCGCTCGTCGCTATGGCGACGATATAAGCAAAACAAGGAAGGCCGCTCATTGCGGCCTTCCTTGTTTATTCTGGGCGCCGGAGGCGATCGGAAGATCGCCTCCGGAGCGCCCTCTAGTGGGCTTTCATGCAGCCAACTTTCAGTTGGCTGCATGAAATAGTTTTTTTTTTATTTAAAAAAAACCCTCCCGCAGCCACCCTGGCGATTTAATCAGAACGCCAGGGTGGTTAAAGTAAAGAATGGAAATCTTAACACCTAAATGGTTTCTGGTCATTAACATAGAGAAGTCTGAACAGCATAACAATGATATGGCAGGTACAATTACTGCTAATTAAGCAGTAATCTGTACTGACATGGTGCTGAACTGTGGTTTAAAGTGGTCTGAAACTCTGACATAACATTCAATAAAAATTTGTTTTTCCTACTTTTATTACTCATAGTTATCATATTTGCTTATGTGCAAAGTAATATTGTCTGTCTACAAGTTACAAGTTCCCAAAGTGTAGTTTATCTTGCATGAAAGCTGCCATTGCATTTTATTCCAGCTGCTTTTTAATATATATTAAAATCTTCTAGTGAGCTGTTCTGAACTGTGTGTGCTTCAAGCAGAGAGAGCTTCTCAGAGAGTGTTTTCAGTTGTTTACACACAAATGTAACAACATTGGAATGTAAACAGAGATACTGTTATCTCCAGTCTGGATGTGGATTTGAAGTTGAACAGCCTTTCCATGGCAGGACAAAGTGGTGTGTTTAACCATTTCAATGATGTTCTGCTACTTTTTTTTCCTGGGATAGTAGCTTTAAAGCTGTAAGGAATCCTTTAGAGCAAAGTAGAAATGCTGACTTTCAGACCACTGTAAGGCAGTATTCAGATGTTTTGAATTCAATATGCCAGATTCGAGCACCAGCATTACCTTGGGCATTTGTTTAGTTTGATGTGAGCTCTAACGTAATATTTAGCATACAGCGGGAGACATGGCAGCGCTTTCAAACAGAGGTTATACCTGAATGATCTATCTGCATGGATGTGCAGAGCTCCAGGAACTGGACAACATTACACACCTAGCACTCAAAACAGGTAGAGGAGGGTGTTAGCTTCGGTAAATAATGTGTGCACAGATTATTCCCTACTGAACGTCATTGCCGTGGGTAAGTCCAGTATGGAATAATCTGTGCACACATTATTTACTGAAGCTTGTTAGCCTCTGCCTGGGCCGAGGCAGAGGCGAGAGAGGCTCCAGCCTCAGGGCGCAGTGTAGGAGGGGGCACACAACTCATTCAGCTATCATTCCCCTATTGTGTTTGAAGCAGAGAGAAATAAGAGGATATAGATGGAAGTGACTGCAAGCCAGATAACTAGAGAGTAAGGTGTTGTGGCACCTCTTAGTCTAATAGCAATCAGTGTTGGAAGGATAGAGGGGCGCACTTTGGTGTCTCAGCCTTGGGGGCTGGAGGACCTTGTCCCGCCTCTGCACCCTCCTTTACCTGTTTTGAGTGCTAGGTGTGTAATTTGTCCAGTTCCTGGAGCTCTGCACATCCATGCAGATACATCATTTAGGTATAACTTCTGTTTGAAAGCGCTGCCATGTCTCCCGCTGTGCAAATTGAACGTAAGTATACTAGTGGCTAGCTGCATTCATTGCTTCAAATCTACATTCAAAATTTTTTATATTAGAATCGGTACATAATTTGCATCTATTTTGCATTCAAGGCATGTATTTAGCCCCAGTGGAGCTCTGCATTGCCTCTGTTGGTTTTCATTTCAGGTGCAGCCTTGAGCGCTGTCATTTGTCTGCCTGTTTGATGAAATGTTAATATTTAGCATAGTCTTCGGTTCTTAGTTACCTAGCTATAGTTGCCTCTGCCGTAGTAGGTCCTTCAGTTGAAGTGTGTGCGCTTCTTGTTGTTGTGCAGGGTACACTGCGTGCGCTGCGAGTTCTGTTTCGCAACTTCCCAGAGTTCCTGTGCGAGTACTACTACTCCTTCTGTGACGTCCTCCCGCACAACTGCATCCAGCTGAGGAACCTGATCCTGAGTGCTTTCCCTCACAACATGGTGCTCCCAGATCCCTGCGGCTCGGACATCAAGGTAAGGCGCTTCTGCTTCTGTGTTGTGACAGGTTTACTTCATGAAAGCTGCTCCATTGTGTAAGCCGGCGCTGTGCTTTGGATGGTGGTTGTGGTGCTGGGCTAACAAATAATTTCTGTTTCTGTTTTTCTGCTGGGCCTGTGAGTGACCTGTGACAGAGGTGAGTGACATTACACACTAGTTGTGAATGGTTTGAAGTAAAAAATGGCTATGGAATGCATGGATTACTAATGTGCCCTGATTATCGTACCTTACCACAATATAATCACAGCATTGGCATCATGATTTGCTTGAGACATGTTTCGTGAATGAAGCGTGGCTTCTTCAGGAGCCTGCCAGGGGTCAGTTATCAAAATACCGGTAGATTATGTGTGTAAGGTCCTTGTAAAAAGATACTGAGTAATCCATCTCCGTATAAGGATAGAATGCAACGGAACGCCTGGCCTAAGGATCTCTCATCTGAGAGGTTTGTGGTATAATGGGTGCAGGTGTGAAATCTGCAGAAGTTTTGTGATGCGGTCAAGCTTTTCATTTCAATGGTAGAAAAGGGGGTTAACACCAAAAGAGAAGATTTTCAAAGTAAATGCATATTGCACCTTCACACCAATGTTCTGTCAGAGTTTCACTTACCTGGGGCTTCTGCTAGCCCCCTGCAGCCATCCTCGCAGTCCTGGACGATCTTCCATTCCCCCGCCGAGGCTCACTTTCTTTCCCATAATGGAGGTCGACTTCTAAGTCGACCTCCATTGCGCCCTGGTCCTAGTACGCATATCCCAGTACGCATATCCCAGTACGCATTTCTGTAGCCAGGAGCTATGAGAAAATCTCTACTGCGCCTGCGCAGTATGCGTCTGGCTACAGGAGCGTGAATGTGCGCGGCCAGGGCGCGATGGAGATCCACTTAAAAGTTGATCTCCATTACGGTAAAGAAAGTAAGCCATGGGGGAGGGGGGGGGGGTAACGGAAGATCGGTCCAGGACTGCGAGGGCACAGGATGGCTGCAGGGGGCTGGCAGAAGCCCCAGGGAAGTGAAACTCTTTTTTTTTAAAACAGGTTTCAGTTCCGCTTCAGAGAATGATAAAACTCCATATTAACTGAAAAAAATAATAATCGTTGTCCAACCAGGAATTACTTATTTAGCTTACCTAACCTGTTGTTTTTAGTGCTCAATGTTACACTTAGGAGAAATGTAGTATGAAAAATAGAAAATAATATTTCTGCTGCTTTCCATCTTTACTGTTTCTCTGTGATGCCAAAAGTGACATCACTTCTGCCCTTTTCTTTTTTTCATCCCAGCTCAGTGTTCATTTTCCCTCCCTACTTTACTGTCCCTCCCACAGCGAACATCACCTAGGCAACAGGCTTATGCCTGGCACACACCATGCAAATTCCCGTGAGGTAAAAATCGAATATTTCTGACAGGTCCAATCTGATTTCTGATCATTTTTCTTATCGATTTTTCTATCACTTCTATTTAAAAAACGATTGGAAATCACAGACTACAGACCAGTGCGTCTGAAACGGAAGAAGTTTTTTTTTATAGGGCCTTGACCGTATTTTATTGAATTTACAGTACAGGTTGTGGTGAATTGCACAGTTTTCTAGAACAATGTTAGCATGACCCAGAAGTCAGAGGAGGGGTTTCAGCTTTGTGTGCAACCCATCAAAGGAATAACTGGGGCTGCTTTGAGGACTAGAAGAGTATAGCGGTCCCAATGAACCGTTCAGTGATTGTCTACTTGTGTTGTTAGATGGAGACAGAGCCATGTGTCTTATAAATTTCCCTCTTCCAGGTGGACATGCTGACCGACATGAAGACTTCTCCCAGAATCCTCACAAACTACACAAGAGTGATGCCACCAGAGTTGAAGGAAGACCTTGACTTCTATTTGATGATGCGCTCACCAGTCACCTTCTTGTTGGAAGTTAGCAATAGTGTACAGGTCAGTGTTGGTAACTTGGTGCCCTGGTGGTCATTTCTAAGGCCAATGATGTTTGGCTGTAGTATATTTATTTTTTGCTTGTTCCTTTGCAGACATCTAGTCAGCCCGGGGACTGGTACAATATCCCCCTGATGAACGCCGTAGTTCTTTATGTGGGTGTGCAGGCCATAGAGCACATCCATCAAAGTGGTGAAACAATCTCAATGGGCAGTGTCACCCATTCTTCTTACATGGACATCTTCCAGTACCTGGCCCGAGATCTGGACGCCCAAGGTGACTGACCACAATGCCTTTCACTTTGTCACGGCTGCCGGTGTCAACATGGCTGACGTGTGTTTTCTTCCACACAGGGCGTTATCTCCTCCTGCACGCCATCGCCAACCAGCTGCGCTACCCCAACAGCCACACCCACTACTTCAGCTGCGTCATGCTCTACCTCTTTGCTGAGACCAACACAGAGACCATCCGAGAGCACATTGCCAGGTGGGACGCTCTGTAGATCTGTACCTTGGGGAATGCTGTGTGTGTACGAGGTGGGAATCTATCGGATGTGTGTGTATGTACAGTGGAGGAAATAATTATTTGACCCCTCACTGATTTTGTAAGTTTGTCCAATGACAAAGAAATGAAAAGTCTCAGAACAGTATCATTTCAATGGTAGGTTTATTTTAACAGTGGCAGATCGAAAAAATAACCTTAAATAAAAGATAGCAACTGATTTGCATTTCATTGAGTGAAATAAGTTTTTGAACCCTCTAACAATAAAAGACTTAATACTTAGTGGAAAAACCCTTGTTTGCAAGCACAGAGGTCAAACGTTTCTTGTAATTGATGACCAAGTTTGCAAACATTTTAGGAGGAATGTTGGTCCACTCCTCTTTGCAGATCATCTCTAAATCCGTAAGGTTTCGAGGCTGTCTCTGTGCAACTCTGAGCTTGAGCTCCCTCCATAGGTTTTCTATTGGATTAAGGTCCGGAGACTGACTAGGCCACTCCATGACCTTAATGTGCTTCTTCTTGAGCCACTCCTTTGTTGCCTTTGCTGTATGTTTTGGGTCATTGTCGTGCTGGAACACCCATCCACGACCCATTTTCAGTTTCCTGGCAGAGGGAAGGCGATTGTCGTTCAGGATTTCACGATACATGGCTCCATCCATTTTCCCTTTAATGCGATTAAGTTGTCCTGTGCCCTTAGCAGAAAAACACCCCCAAAGCAAAATGTTTCCACCCCCATGCTTGACGGTGGGGACGGTGTTTTGGGGGTCATAGGCAGCATTTTTCTTCCTCCAAACACAGCGAGTTGAGTTAATGCCAAAGAGCTCTATTTTGGTCTCATCAGACCACAGCACCTTCTCCCAGTCACTCACAGAATCATTCAGGTGTTCATTGGCAAACTTCAGACGGGCCTGCACATGTGCCTTCTTGAGCAGGGGGACCTTGCGAGCCCTGCAGGATTTTAATCCATTGCGGTGTAATGTGTTTCCAATGGTTTTCTTGGTGACTGTGGTCCCTGCTAATTTGAGGTCATTCACTAACTCCTCCCGTGTAGTTCTAGGATGCTTTTTCACCTTTCTCAGAACCATTGACAACCCACGAGGTGAGATCTTGCGTGGAGCCCCAGAGCGAGGTCGATTGATGGTCATTTTGTGCTCCTTCCATTTTCGAACAATTGCACCAACAGTTGTCACCTTCTCTCCCAGCTTCTTGCTAATGGTTTTGTAGCCCATTCCAGCCTTGTGCAGGTCTACAATTTTGTCTCTGACATCCTTGGACAGCTCTTTGGTCTTTCCCATGTTGGAGAGTTTGGAGTCTGCTTGATTGATTGATTCTGTGGACAGGTGTCTTTTATACAGGTGACTAGTAAGACTAGACAGTTAAGACAGGTGTCCTTAATGAGGTTGACTAATTGAGTAGAAGTGTCTAACCACTCTGTGGGAGCCAGAACTCTTAATGGTTGGTAGGGGTTCAAAAACTTATTTCACTCAATGAAATGCAAATCAGTTGCTATCTTTTATTTAAAGAGACTCCGTAACAAAAATTGCATCCTGTTTTTTATCATCCTACAAGTTCCAAAAGCTATTCTAATGTGTTCTAGCTTACTGCAGCACTTTCTACTATAACAGTCTCTGTAATAAATCAATGTATCTTTCCCCTGTCAGACTTGTCAGCCTGTGTCTGGAAGGCTGCCAAGTTCTTCAGTGTTGTGGTTCTGCTATGAACTCCCCCTTCCAGGCCCCTCTCTGCACACTGCCTGTGTATTATTTAGATTAGAGCAGTTTCTCTCTTATCTTTTACAAGCTGGATAAATCGTCCTCTGAGCTGGCTGGGCTTTCACATACTGAGGAATTACAGACAAGGGCAAAGCTGTTTGCAGGAAGAAAAGAGCAGCCTGAAACTTCAGTGCATGAGAGCAGAAGGGGGAAGGAAACACACAAATGATCTCTTGAGATTCAAAAGGAAGGCTGTATACAGCCTGCTTGTGTATGGATGTATTTTCTATGTGTGGACATACTGTACATTAACCTACTTCCTGTTTTGGTGGCCATTTTGTTTGTTTATAAACAAACTTTTTAAAACTGTTTTTAACCACTTTTAATGCGGCGAGGAGCGGCGAAATTGTGACAGAGGGTAATAGGAGATGTCCCCTAACGCATTGGTATGTTTACTTTTGTGCGATTTTAACAATACAGATTCTCTTTAAGGTTATTTTTTCGATTTTCCTTTTGATGTGCTATCTGCCACTGTTAAAATAAACCTACCATTGAAATGATACTGTTCTGAGACTTTTCATTTCTTTGTCATTGGACAAACTTACAAAATCAGTGAGGGGTCAAATAATTATTTCCTCCACTGTATGCAATACAATAACATTTGTAAAGCGCTTTTCTCCCATAGGACTCAAAGGGCATAGTTGTGTCTCAGATCAGTACAGGGTTACAGGCTGGGTTGTGTTACAGAGGAAATAGGTGTTCATAAATGCCAGACTAAAGAGGGGGCTTTTCAGTCTGGACTTAAACACTTCCAGGGATGGAGCTGTCCTGACTGGGTGTGGCAGGGAATTCCAAAGTGTAGGGGCAGCATGACAGAAGGCTCTGTCTCCAAAAGTATGGAGGTGGACTCTGGAGATGACCAAGGTATTACATCCTTTTGATCTAACATTATGGGGGGGGGGAGGGTGTTATGCGGTTGCAACAAGTCCTTCAGGTATCCAGGGCCCAGATTGGACAAGAATTTGAATGTCAATAAGCCAATCTTAAACAGAATTCTCCATTTTATCGGTTGCCAGTGGAGTGAGCACAGGGTTGCTGTGATGTGGCAATTGTGGGGTTGGCTAGTTAGCAGCCTTGCATCGGCATTCTATACTAATTGCAGGCGGTGCCGGCCTTTGTTTGTGCTGCGATCACTCGAAGACACCTTGACTGATTTCAACGAAACTTGGTATACAGATCCCTAACTACCTGAGACATGTTCTGGGGGTCTCCCCCCTCCCCCCCCCCTCACACACACACACACACACACACACACACACACACACGTGGTGGGAACCACAAACAGCCATTCAGATTTTACCCATTCACATAAATGTTAAAAAACTGCAATTCTCACAGTAATAAAGCCAAATTTGGAAAACTTGCTCACTTGGTGACTGAGGTTAAAAACTCCGGGAAAGTGGGTGGAGCATAAAACAGCCAATCAAATTACATCATTTTGCATGGGAAAATGTAAACTGCAGCTATTCCTCCACTGTTAGTGGCAGGGTTCCCAAACTTGGCATACTTGGTCACTGGGTGACTGGGATTAATATTCAGAAAACTGAGTGGAGCCTACAACAGCCAATTATAATTCACCTACTGGGTTTAAATTGGAATATTGCAATTGCTGCCCTTGTTTCACTGTTAATGCCAGAGACATTGGGTGACTGGGGTTCAAATTCCAAAAAGGGGCCAGAGCCACAAACAGCGGATCAGATTTCTTTGATTTAAGTCATCCTTACACTGTTAGTGTGTAATGATCCGCTCAGCTGCCTGCGCAGGCAGGCAGTTTTTTGACCACTGTTCAGGTCTGCATTCTGCAGGTCTCTGGAAGAGAGACCTTTTGTCAGTTTTGCAGCTTGCTGCTGAGGAATTTGCATACGTTTGTCTTGCAAATTTCCTAGCCACATCCTCTGGAGGTTTGTACTATAAATACCATATGATATCACAAACCTTCCCGGGTCATAAGGGTTAGTCCTGTGAAACACTCCTGGAGTGTCAGCCTTGCTCATTGTTTAAAAATTAGCTTAGAGTAATTCCTGGGACTGCACTAGGCAGATTCCCTAGTGCAGTTAGGATTGCATATCTGTTTTGTTTGTCTGTTGCGATTGTTCTGTCCCAGCGGTGGTCGACAGGAAGTCGTTCTGATCTTTGTTCTTGGAGTATAGCTGGAGCAGCGGTTGCTACCAGCTATCTCATCTAATCTGTCTTGCCTGGATCGCACTCGCCTTGCGCTAGTGCTGTGGATCCGTCTGATCTCCATCTCTCTTGCTGTACTTGGATCGCACTTGCTCTGGCGGAAAGAGCAGTGGATCCAGCTCGCTCTGTTTCTATACTTGGATCGCACTCGCTCTGGCGGAAAGAGCAGTGGATCGTATCTCTCACTTATTCCTGTTTTCGTGTATCTGTCTTGTCTGCTACGAACGCTTGCTGGAGGCTCGGTGAGGTAACCGTTAAGCAAGCGTTCGCGTCCTCTGTTTCATGTTTGTCTGTCGGTGGTTAGTTAGGCGTGTTTGTCTCTGTTGTGCTTAACACGCGGAGACCGCGCATAAACGCGTGCATTGTTGCGAATGAGTGCGGTGTTCGCGTTTAGTTAGCGTTTGTTATTTTCCTTATCTTCTCATTGTATGATTTGCTGTGCCTTTGCTACTCTCGTGCTCTGCCTTGCTGTAGCCTTGTGTCACCTCTGGCAATCGCCTCTCTCGCGATTGCGTTCCTACTTCATATCTGCTGTTGTGTATGCACCGTCGCGGGTTGGCGACTAGTTTGGTGCACACACATACAATCTGTCCCTTTGCTCAATCTCATTCTCAATCGCTTCTCAGGCGATTGCGTTCTCACTCGGTTTCCTTTGTTGTGTGTCTGCCGTCGCAGGTGGGCGGCTAGATTGGTGGACATACATCCATTCCTCATCTGTGCTTATTCGGTCTTGTGTCGCTGTTAGCAACCGCCATCTTCGGCGATTGCCTTCTCACTTTATCTTCCTGGTTGTGTGTTCATCGTCGCAGGGTGGCGACTAGATTGGTGAACACACATACCCTCTGTCGCTTTGATCTCTCTCTTTCAGGGCTATCTTGCCCTGTGTTCCTTCCCTTCGTGCAATTCCTGTCTTGCGTCTGTGGCAGGGCAGAGGAGCTGTTCCTCTGCACTCCACAGCTCCACCTGCCGACAGGAATTTCCCTCTACAGGTGCATTGCACCTTTTGCTGGGTTCCCTTAAATTATACGCTTGTGGAGTTTTTTTCCGCAGTGTCAGCGCACGTCTTGTGCGCTGATCACGAAGAGAATTCCACAATCGTTACATAGTGGCAGGGTTCTCAAACTTGGCACTGTTGGTCAATGGGTGACTTGAGATTAATATTCAGAATTGGGTGGAGAATAAAATGGCCTATCAAAATGTACCTATTGGTTTTCAAGGGGAATGTTTAAATTGCTGCCATTCTTACACTCTTAATGGCACAAGCCTCAAACCTGGTACAACTGGTCATTGGGTGATTGGGGGTTCAAATTCTGAAAAGGGGCGGACATACAAACAGCCATTCATTTGCACAATAAATTGCTTCTGTTCTCACATTATTGATGCCAAGGACTCCAAAGCTCACAAACGTGGTCATTGAGTGACTGTGTGTCAAGATTACGAAAGGTGGACGGAGCCAACAACAACAAAATGGGAAAATATAAACTACAGCCATTCTTACATTGCTAATGGCAGGGTTCTCAAACTTTGCACAGTTGCTCAATGGGTGACTGGGATTAACATTCAGGAAAATGGGTGGAGCATGCAACAGCCAATCAAAATTCATCTATTAGTTTTCAAGGGGAATATTTCAATTGCTGCTATTCTTACACTGCTAATGGCAGAGGCCTCAAACCTGCTACAGTTGGTCACTGGGTGACTGCAGATCAAATTCAGACAAAAGGGTGGAGCCACAAACAGCAAATCGATTTGTTTGCTTGATTTCAATGGGAAAATTTAAACTGCTTCCTTTTCGCATTATTGATGCCAAGGACCCCAAATCTTACAAACTCGGTCATTGAGTTGGTCAAGATTAGAAAAAGTAGTCGGACCCAACAACAAATACATAACCAGGCAATGCTTGGTCTTCAGCTAGTGCCTTATATGATGGTAAAGCCAAGAGACTAATATTCACGATATGACAGGATGTGATATGTGCAAAATATATGAATAACCAGGCTGTTTATCTTTTGTTATTTTGCTGCCTGAAAGAGTTAATTTTCAGGCATGCAAGTGATAGCTTCTCTACCTTGTCGGGAATATAGTAAACATCACTGATAAGCAAATTACAGCCATAACAGTTTTCCTGGCAAAATACAACTTCTAAGGGCAGGGGAGAGATAGTTGAGGTATTTTAACTCTGGGATACTTAATACACTGCCACTGAGCAGAGACAATAAAACATTAAATTACATAGTAAATGTTTAAATTGATCTAAAAAAGGGCCATTTTTAGGAGTAGGAGGATAAACACAGTGGTTTATCTCATCAGCTTATCCCCCCCCCCCAACAACCCCCCCCCCCCAATCATTACTGTAATTAATAGCAGAGATGCCGCCGTGTGGGCAAGCACACCTAGATTAGGATTGAGATATATACTGTTACCTGTTATGATCTCTGGCTTTCCTGACCACTCTCCTGCTTACTGATTCGGTACCTTTGCCTATCTGATTACCTGTTGCCAACCTTGCCTGTACCCGGATACCGAATCAGTCTTCCGTCTCTGCACTTTATCTGTATGTGTGTTGCTGACCTGGCTTGTCTGACCTTTCTGTCTTTCACTCATTCCTTGGGTGATCAGCCTTACTGTACTGTCCCTGACACTTGCACCAGGTGTTCATTAGCTGCAAGGGTCACCTGCTCCTCAGAAAGACCATCTTGCAGCTCAGTGCGTGGTCTCTACCCCTCAGGAGTCCACTGGCTGCAGTACAGTCTGATTCCCAGTCCATCAGGGAATCCTTGGCTGCAGCACAGTCTGATTCCCTGCCTCTCAGGGAATCCTTGGCTGCAGCCCAATCACATCTCTCACTTCACCAGTTACCACTCTTGCAGCCCAGTCAGTGGTCCCTGCCCCTCAGGTGTCCACTGGCTGCAGTACCATCTGATTTCCTGCTCATCAGGGAATCCTCGGCTGCAGTTCTATTATACCTCTCATTCACTCAGTTCTCTCTCCTGCAGCCCAGCCAGTAATCTCTGCTCTTCAGGTGTCCAGTGACTGCAGTACTATCCAAGGTTCCCTGCTCCTCAGGGAATTCTCGGCTGCAGTACAGTCTGTATCTCCTCCACATAAGGAGATCATCTTCTGCACAGTCGGTGGCAACCTGCCCCTCAGGGGTCCACTGGCTGCAGTGCAGTCTGATTCCCTGCTCTTCAGGGAATCCTTGGCTGCAGTAGTGTCTGTATCTCCCGCTCCTCGGGAAATAACTCCTCTGATTACTGTTGCACCAAACACAATACCACATTGGGTGTCCTGTGTCTAGCTATACTAGTATTATTGGTGATTCTGCAGATCACCATATAATCAGGTATAGCATCTGTATTATTGGTGATACTGCAGATCGGCAATAATCAGAAAATCTCTGTGTTGCTGACACCAATCGTTACAATTACCCAATCATATAAGCGATCATTCTGATGGGGGGCCTAGTAGGAAATTTATAACTAAATTGTTCTATAGGTCGGCTGTCACAGGATGTCTGGCGTTCTCCCACCTGACTGCTAGACACGCCCACATCTTACTGTCACGCCTCCCTGGGCGGCACCTCGATGCCCATTGGCCACACTGCCGTAGCCCATACCGCCTTTCCTTAGTGTAGGACTACTTCCTTTTATGTCAGCTTGCTCATGTGCAGAAAGAATCCTCTCATTGACGTGTTCTGGGCACGGCTCGGAACCCATGCAGTGTGTACGCAATGGTGCACAGCCAGGGTGGCGCTTCCAGCTGAGAGGCTTCCACTGCCTGGGCCATTGAATATTAAAAGTAACCAGAATGGGGAACAGGAGGGACCATGGAGACAACAGGCAGCTGTAAGGGTTTGTCCACACTAAGGGAGTTTTTGCCTTTATTTTAAGCGCCGGCGATTTTCAAAATCGCCCTAAAAGCACTTGTGCGATGATTCCCTATGACAGAGTTCACATCTGAGCTGTTCGATTACGATCCGATCCGCTCAGCAAAGCGCTGCATGTGCCATTTCGGGGGCGATTTGCCTCAATGGCAGGTATAGGGAAACCACTTGAAAACACGCTTTGTATAGTGATTTCCCCAGAGCTTTTAAGAATAAATACATTGTAATTATTCTTTTCCGGGTGAAAGAGTTCACTTCCTAACTTGCGTCAGGAAGTGAAGAAACAAACCGTTCTGTAAAATCGCTTAGAAAAGCGCTTAACAAAAAATCGTAGCATGGAGGTAAGCGCCAGGAATTGCAAAAAAAACCCACAAAATCGCAAAACGCTGGCCTCAGCTATTTTGATTTTAGAGGTGTACAAAGCCTAAGGCCAGAAACCCACTAGGAGCGATTTCTAATTGCTACTGATTGGAAAAAGCTCTTGCCACCCATAGCATTACATTAGCTAGAGCTTTCCAATCACAAATCGCTCAGAAAATCGCTCCTAGTGGGTTTCTGGCCTAAGTGCATTGCACTGTATGAGCACGAGGGATGGTCGGTGAGATGATTGAGGCAGGGAGCACACTAGGCAGAAATGCGAGGAAAAAACGCACATAATTCAAGTAAATGGTCCACATGTGTGTCTGCGTCCTGCAATGTACGTTTTTAAAAACGCTGCGCTTGCTGCATATTTTTCCAAAATGCCCATAATGAAAGTCAGCGGTGACGCAGACGTATTGCGTTTTAGACTAAGTGATGATGTGTTTCCACTTCCTGTTGACTTCCCAGTGATTTGCATAAAACGCATAAAAAATGCATTTGCGATTTATATATGCCAACACATTAAAATGCACACAAAACACAAGAAAAAACGCATTTGCGGAACAAATGCATATGCAGCTACCTTTCCTGTGCGCCAAGTGCAACCCCAGCCTGAGGATTATGCAAATTTTCCAGCCTGAGGATTATGCTAATTTTGTATGCAAATTTATGCAACTTGAAAATGGGCCAATCAAATTTGACCTCAGCAGGGTTTGATTGGTTCATGTTCAAGATGCATATATTTGCATACAAAATTTACATAATTCTGCACCAACTCAAAGTTATTTGCATCTTATTGACCAGGGTTGTTGCAGGATTGAATGAAAAGAGTTGCATTTAATAGTGGGCTATTGGATTTCAGGCTGGACATTCTGAAACCTAGATGGTAGGAACACACTAGGCAGGATCGTTTTCCACAGCACATGATAGTAGAAAAACGCATATGCGGTTCTGCCTGGTGTGGAACGCTGATACCCCCGGATGCTTTGCCACCTCTGGTATTGGACTTCCGTGTGAAGCAGACGGTAGGTGTGTCTGTGGAATGTTTTCCTGCTATATTACTAAATAAAGCTTTTTTTTTTTTTTTTGCAGGGTTCTGGTGGAGCGATTGGTTGTGAATAAGCCACACCCCTGGGGAGTCATGGTCACCTTCACTGAGCTGGTTAGGAACCCGGCCTTCAACTTATGGAAGCACAACTTTGTGCACTGCAGCCCAGAGAGTGAGAAGTGAGTATTCTTCCAGGAGAAGGCGTGTGCAATCACTGCTGGAGGGAGGTGTGGCATGTGTCCGTCTGCTCCGCCTCCTACACAAGGGTGTCAAATGGTGGTTTCAATGCATAGACGTTCTCTCTTTTTCCATCTATGCCGGGCAGTTTTTAGGCATAGGCAAACCAGACTATGGCCTTATGTAATTATTATACAAATCTGTGAGTTTTATTACTATCGTGAAAAAGTAGGCAGTTGAAATCTGACAGAACCAACAGGTTTTGGGCCAGACCATCTCCTCATGGGGGATTCTCAGGGTTTTCTTTTGTTTTCAACAGCATTTTATGAACAGCAGTTTAACTGCCAAAATAGTAAGATACCAGCCGGCCTCCCTAATCACTTGCACACTATTTTTTGCAACTGCTGTTCAGGAAATGCTGTTGAAAACAAAGAAAATTCTGAGAATTTCAAATTAGGAGAGAAGTAGATAAGCTGGCACTAGGAACTGGCTGCAGACTGTTATTGACCCCGCAGCGTGTTCTGTTATTGACCCCGCAGCGGGTTCTGTTATTGACCCCGCAGCGGGTTCTGTTATTGACCCCGCAGCGTGTTCTGTTATTGACCCCGCAGCGGGTTCTGTTATTGACCCCGCAGCGTGCAAACAACATGTAGATTCCACATTTTGCAGTAGGAGAAGAAAGTTCCGTGCACCATAGCAGTAAACTTGCAAATATATTCCAGTGGATCACATACACACAGCAGGGACATAGGGGGTAGCAAATGGTCCCCTCTATGTCCCAGTTCTGTCAGATTTTAACTGCCTCCTTTTTCGCAATAGTGGTCCTTTAACCCTCTTTTCCACAAACTGTTGATAGGCAGTGAAATGCCTCTCAGACTCTCACAACTGCACACTGCTGCCTGGTAACTGCACACTGCTGCCTGGTAACTGCTTGTCGCTGCATGATAACTGCACACAACTGCCTGGTAACTGCTGCCTGGTAACGGCTCACTGCAGCCTGGAAACTGCTTGCTGAGCACCCAGGTCAACAGTCAGTGGAAAAGAGGCCTAAGGCCTCTTTTCCATGGACAGTTGAATTGTGTGCTCAACAAGCAGTTACCAGGCTGCAGGGAGCAGTTACCAGGCTGCAGGGAGCAGTTACCAGGCTGCAGGGAGCAGTTACCAGGCTGCAGGGAGCAGTTACCAGGCTGCAGCGAGCAGTTGCCAAGCAGCAGCGAGCAGTTATCAGGCAGCAGCGAGCAGTTATCAGGCAGCAGCGAGCAGTTATCAGGCAGCAGTGAGCAGTTGCCAGGCAGCAGTGAGCAGTTGCCAGGCAGCAGTGAGCAGTTGCCAGGCAGCAGTGAGCAGTTGCCAGGCAGCAGTGAGCAGTTGCTAGGCAGCAGTGAGCAGTTAACTGGCAACAGTGAGCAGTTAACGGGCAACAGTGAGCAGTTATCGGGCAGCAGTGAGCAGTTATCGGGGAGTAGTGAGCAGTTATTGGGGAGCAGTTACCAGGCAGCAGTGAGCAGTTTCCAGGGAGTAGTAAGCAGTTACCAGGCAGCAGTGAGCAGTTACCAGGGAGTAGTAAGCAGTTAGGCCTCCTTTCCACAAACTGTTGAGCTGTGTGCTCAGCAAGCAGTTACCAGGCAGAAGTAAGCAGTTATCATGCAGCAACAAGCAGTTACCAGGCTACAGTGATCAGTTATCAGGCAGCAGTGAGCAGTTATTGGGGAGTAGTGAGCAGTCATTGGGGGAGCAGTGAGCAGTTTCCAGGCAGCAGCAAGCAGTTTCTAGGCGGTAGTGAGCAGTTACCAGGCTGCAGTGAGCAGTTACCAGGATGCAGTGAGCAGTTCCCAGGCAGCGTTAAACAGTTCCCAGGCAGCGTTGAGCAGTTCCCAGGCAGCGTTGAGCAGTTCCCAGGCAGCAGTGAGCAGTGAGCAGTTCCCAGGCAGCAGTGAGCAGTTCCCAGGCAGCGTTGAGCAGTTTCCAGGCAGCGTTGAGCAGTTTCCAGGCAGCGTTGAGCAGTTTCCAGGCAGCGTTGAGCAGTTCCCAGGCAGCGTTGAGCAGTTCCCAGGCAGCGTTGAGCAGTTCCCAGGCAGCAGTGAGCAGGCAGCAGTGAGCAGTTCCCAGGCAGCAGTGAGCAGTTCCCAGGCAGCAGTGAGCAGTTCCCAGGCAGCAGTGAGCAGTTCCCAGGCAGCAGTGACAGGCAGCAGTGAGCAGTTCCCAGGCAGCAGTGAGCAGTTCCCAGGCAGCAGTGAGCAGTTACCAGGCAGCAGTGAGCAGTTACCAGGCAGCAGTGAGCAGTTACCAGGCAGCAGTGAGCAGTTACCAGGCTGCAGTGAGCAGTTTCCAGGCAGCGTTGAGCAGTTTCCAGGCAGAGTTGAGCAGTTTCCAGGCAGCGTTGAGCAGTTCCCAGGCAGCGTTGAGCAGTTCCCAGGCAGCGTTGAGCAGTTCCCAGGCAGCGTTGAGCAGTTAACTGGCAGCAGTGAGCAGTTAACTGGCAGCAGTGAGCAGTTAACTGGCAGCAGCGAGCAGTTAACTGGCAGCAGCGAGCAGTTATCTGGCAGCAGTGAGCAGTTATCTGGCAGCAGCGAGCAGTTATCTGGCAGCAGCGAGCAGTTATTGGGGAGCAGTTACCGGGCAGCAGCGAGCAGTTACCAGGCAGCAGCGAGCAGTTATCTGGCAGCAGCGAGCAGTTCCCAGGCAGCAGTGAGCAGTTAACTGGCAGAAGTAAGCAGTTATCATGCAGCAGCAAGCAGTTCCCAGGCTGCAGTGAGCAGTTCCCAGGCTGCAGTGAGCAGTTTCCAGGCAGCGTTGAGCAGTTTCCAGGCAGCGTTGAGCAGTTCCCAGGCAGCGTTGAGCAGTTCCCAGGCAGCGTTGAGCAGTTCCCAGGCAGCGTTGAGCAGTTCCCAGGCAGCGTTGAGCAGTTCCCAGGCAGCGTTGAGCAGTTCCCAGGCAGCGTTGAGCAGTTCCCAGGCTGCAGTGAGCAGTTCCCAGGCTGCAGTGAGCAGTTCCCAGGCTGCAGTGAGCAGTTTCCAGGCAGCAGTGAGCAGTTTCCAGGCAGCAGTGAGCAGTTTCCAGGCAGCAGTGAGCAGTTTCCAGGCAGCAGTGAGCAGTTTCCAGGCAGCAGTGAGCAGTTTCCAGGCAGCAGTGAGCAGTTTCCAGGCAGCAGTGAGCAGTTTCCAGGCAGCAGTGAGCAGTTTCCAGGCAGCAGTGAGCAGTTTCCAGGCAGCAGTGAGCAGTTTCCAGGCAGCAGTGAGCAGTTTCCAGGCAGCAGTGAGCAGTTTCCAGGCAGCAGTGAGCAGTTTCCAGGCAGCAGTGAGCAGTTTCCAGGCAGCAGTGAGCAGTTTCCAGGCAGCAGTGAGCAGTTTCCAGGCAGCAGTGAGCAGTTTCCAGGCAGCAGTGAGCAGTTAACTGGCAGAAGTAAGCAGTTATCATGCAGCAGCAAGCAGTTACCAGGCTGCAGTGAGCAGTTCCCAGGCTGCAGTGAGCAGTTCCCAGGCAGCGTTGAGCAGTTTCCAGGCAGCGTTGAGCAGTTTCCAGGCAGCGTTGAGCAGTTTCCAGGCAGCAGTGAGCAGTTTCCAGGCAGCAGTGAGCAGTTTCCAGGCAGCAGTGAGCAGTTTCCAGGCAGCAGTGAGCAGTTTCCAGGCAGCAGCGAGCAGTTATCTGGCAGCAGCGAGCAGTTATCTGGCAGCAGCGAGCAGTTACCAGGGAGCAGTAAGCAGTTATTGGGGAGCAGTGAGCAGTTATCTGGTGTGAACAAGCCCTCATAACTCATGGAGGGGGTAAAATCGGTCAGTGATTGGCCAATCATAATTGAAAGTGTGTACCAGGCTTTATTTTCTGTCTGCTTGACGTGGAACGTTCAGTAGTGTTTGCTGATTCCGGGAGCGATGTGAGGTCCTGCTTTTCTTTTATTATTGATGCAGGTGGGACTTAAGCCTGGTACAAACTCTCAATTATGATTGGTCGCTCATACTACATGGAGGTGGTAACATTGGTCAGTGATTGGCCAATCATAATTGAAAGTGTGTACCAGGCTTGAAGGGCTGGAACCCACTAGAAGGATTTTTTTTCGAGCGTTTAGGGAGCGTGAAAAATCACTTGCGATTTCCCTAAACGCTCTGCTAATGTAAATGGATGGTGCAGATTCCACAGAAGCGATTGCGATTAGCAAAATTGCAAAAGCAGGACATGCAGCATTTTGTTAGCGTTTCTGCAATGTAAAGTATACAATCACTGGCGTAATCGCTCATCAAAACTTGCACGGAGCGATTTTGCTAGCGTTTTGAAGGTACCACACACTGTAATAAAATTAATTGAAAGGACCAATCAGACTTTAAACCGCTAATCGCTACACAACCGCTGGCAAATTGATTACACTTTCTAAAATCGCTCCCTAAAACGCTCATACAAAACGCTAGCGATTGCGATAGCGCTTGGTAGTGGGTTCCAGGCCTAAGTGTGTGAACACACATCCAATTTTGATTGGCAAGTTTTTCCACTTCCATGTAATATGAGAGCTTACCTGCACAATCTGTTCATAGAATTCAAAATCTGAGTCCTCATGCTACATGGAGGTGGTACGATTGTCCATTCATTGGCCAATGACGGATGTGTGTACACACCTTCAATTTTGATTGTCCAATCACTGACCAATTTTACCATCTCTGTGTAGTATGAGGGCTTACCTACACAATATGCTCATAGTATTCAAAATCTGGAATCTGTTCACCCTTATATTACATGGAGCTGGTAAGATTGGTCAGTGATTGGCCAATTATAATTGAAAGTGTGTACTTAGCATTACAGGGGGTGCCTCAGTGGCATACCGATGAAACTGCCGCCAGGAGATTTGGGTGCAGAGTAAAGCCGTTAAAGACTTATGGTACGTACACACTTGTGATAACGATTGTTTACAAGGAACAATAGTTACCAGATGAACAATATTGGAATGCAACGATGGGATGCAGCAATCATCATACACATATTAACAATCGTCGCAGAAAAGAACGATAAGAGGGAAATGTTACACATATATATATATATATATATATATATATATATGTATAAAAAAAAACAACACACACACAAACATGGGGTTACAATAGATACAAATATATGATAGTGAACTTGAAAACAAAGTTTATTTGAAATTTGTAATTTAACAATCGTTATGGGCTGCACTACACAGGAAGTACTGAAGCTGGGCAGAATCCAACGCAGGCGCACTGGCCCTTGTAACGATTGTTCTCTGCAGATAACTGTACACACTATAGTTTTGTAACGATACGATACGATCCGTCCTGTTGGATTTTCTCATCGTGCCGATATCGTTCGTTCGTCGTTGTACTTAATGATTGTTTGGTAAAGTTCTTTACCCGATTGTCGGCAGACCGATCATTAAGCTGCTGTTTCAAACGACCATAGCCCCCACTGTGTACGTACCATTACCCGGCTCCTGCACAAGTTCCGGTGGCGTTAATTACTATTCCCCCTCCAGGCCGCCATGGATAGTGGGGGAAAGATGTAATTTGGCTTCCAGTTATTGCTGGCAGCCAAATTACAGTGTTTTTAGACTAATTTGTGCTCGTCTTTTGACGGCGCCCAAATCAGTCCCCGAGCTGCTATATCCGTAATTCCTATTACAGCCTATGGGGGCGCTGGCTGTGCCCGGATCTCCAGCGCTTGCCTCATTGACTGGTTCTCTTTTTTCCAGGTTGTTCCTTACTGCGGCACAGAACTGTATAGGGAAGGAGCAGGCCCAGAAGTTACTGGAATGCACCTGGGTCTTTTAGTGCTTGGTTTGACCTCATGGACTGACAGTAATCATGAACTCCATGGATCCAGCGTTGTGAAGAGTTCTGGGCTATGAAAACGTTGTTCCCACCGGTGGCCAGATATCATCGGACATCTTCCCTGTTCAGAGAGACTAATGCGAACATCTGGACATGCTGGTTAATGTTTTGCCAAACTTCGGTGAATGTATAAAACTGTTTTTTTTTCTTGATTTCTTGTGAGGTTCTGTTGGAATTTAGGAACTTGTGGAGGTGAGACCGGTAACGGCTGCGGCATTTCAGGCAGCCGGTCTCACCAGCATTTCTGCTCTTCTGTTTTTTGGGGGTTGTTTTTACAAGCCACTAATATTTTATAAGGTTGCAGCACCCTGTACACCGATTGCTGCATTGTGCTCAACATTTCCGGACACTTCATTTGTTAAACTTACATGAGTTTTATGGGTGCCCATACATTGCTCAACTCCTGTCGGTCTGATCGACCATATCATAATTTTATGTTAGAATCGGAGCCACAACATGACTGTCCGATCGATCTTTTGACCATTTTTCACCAGAGGGGGATTGATCAGGAAAATCTCGGCCCTGTGGCTCGAGTGGATGTGCGGCGGTAACCGTGTTTAAATCAGAACTGAAGAATCACCCAAAAAAACAAACGTTTTACTTACCTGGGGCTTCTGCAGCCGACCTGTGCCCACGAAGTTCTCCTCCGTTCCCCCGCCGCAGTTCCCTTTCACTTCATGCAGTGGGTGTCCACTGCACCTGGGCAGCCCTGACTGCGAGCGTCCTCGTTCACACTCCTGTCGCTGGGGGCATACTGCGCAGGCGGGGTAGAGATTTTCCCGTATTGTGCCTGCGCAGGGCGCTCCTGGCCACGGCAATGCGTACGAGTGGCCAGGGATGCACAGGTGCAGTGGACTTCGTCTTTGAAGTCGGATTCCACTGAGTGAAGTGAGCCAGGGCGGTGGATTGGAGGAACGCTCAGTGACGGCGCGGGCGCAGGACGGCTGGCAGAAGCAGCAGGTAAGTGACAGTGACCCGGGGCGTGGGACCAGAGGATCGCTCAGTGACAGCGCCGGCGCAGGATGGCTGCAGGGGGCTGGCAGAAGCAGCAGGTAAGTGAAACTTTTTTTCTCTTCAGTTCCGCTTTAATTTCTTGATGACCAATAGACCTCCGGCCAGTGTCCCCCGACCCCCTCACACTCGAATCCTGGCCTCCAACAATGTCTGGTGTCATTACAAGTGCCAGTACCCCGTGACACAGGTGCTTGTGGTGACTCTGGACCCCTGGAGGAGGGATTCATGCTGGTGGGCAGGTGAGCTTTCACCACTGCGCACGGACACATGCATACACACACACACATACGTATATACATATACACATATTGTACATATAAACATACACACAGATATACAATACACCTAAACATGCTTACTGCAAGATTCAAAGAATAGGGACATATGACCCCATGCATGGCACTTCAAGCATCGGGCAGTCTTCAGTCAGGTCCCAGAGACCACCGTTCTTCATCCAAGCCAGAAGAACCTGCTATCAAGATGTCGGCAAGAAGAAGGTAACGCTCTCAAAGACTCTAATTACCACAAAGAAAGAAACGTATGCGGGGAATACAGGAGTTTTTTTCGGCAGGTTTACTGGCGGATCAATTTTATGATTGTTTTTCCAATTGATTTCTATTCACCTCTATAAGAAAATAAGCAGAGAAACAAAATCAGATCAGACGTGTCGGAAATGATCTATCAAGCCATCTATCTGCCGAAAAAAAATTGTGGTGTATTCCCAACAATGGGCTCTATTCATTAAATTTTTGTGGTAAAAAAAATCTTGGAGGGAAAACACTGCATCGGTGTTTTAGACTTTTGTGTGCTAATTCATATAAATGTTTAAACTGGTGATAATAGGTCGGGGAATTCCTGCACTAAACTGGCGGTGCTGCTGAGTTGATACATTTTCTCTGGGCAGAGACAGTTACTATAAAGGAGGAAGCCCCAACTTCCCTTTAGATGTACATGTTGTGCTATACTGCCTCTCCTTGCCCTGAATCTGTCTATAAAGGTGCGTACACACATGCGACTATAGTCGTTTGTAACGATCGTTCCCCGATCTTTACCAACGACGATCGTTACAAAATACGAACCACCGACTATTAAGTCTAACGACGAACGAGCCAAATCGCTACAAAAGAAAGTTCTGGCTCGGCGGATTTTAACCAACGACGATCGTTTGCAAAAGTAGTACATCGTTGGAAACGATCGTTTGTACCAGGCTGGACATGCGCATTTCACTTTTTCTCCAGGGAACTTTACAATTTTATGCGCAGGCGCATTAAGTGCTTTTACGTGGTGTAACGTTCGTTCTAACGATGTGATCGTTACACACTTTTTAGAACTAACTTTACTCCGGTCGTTCTTTCGTCAATTAAAAGATCGTTCGTCGTTAACAACGAACGATCGTTGTCGCATGTGTGTACGTAGCATTAGTCTTTCTAAACAATCTATTTAATTGCCACAGCTTAGAAGAACTTCAAGAAATGTTACACATGCCAGGCTTCCTGATGTAAAATGTATCTGAAAACCGGTACCCAAGGGGTTAAAAAACAGCCTGGGTATTCCGGGAAGCCTTTTTTGTTCTGTTCTCACTGCAGCTGCCTGGGAGGTCTGTCTCCATTAGCTTGCCTGTTATCGCTGGCTTATCACGTTATCTAAACAGCCGGTATTCTCCGTTCCCCATTCCGCCTGCTCTAATCTTTATGAATTGACATGTAGTGACGTGTTGTGATAATCACCGCATAAGGCTGTAATTTCCTGCACTGCTCGGGAATGTCAGCTTTTCATGCGGTAACAGCTTTTATGATTGGACACTTTGCTCAGTGCTCGGTAAAGTCAGCTGTTTTCAGCATTACCGCATGCGAGAATGCTTTATAAATAGAGGCCATAAAAGATTCAGAGGGAAAGTGTATTCGGTGGTCGAGGATTCTTCATCTGATTACCTTCCATTATTGGTCCAATACCTTCCAGATGTTCCCAAGGGGTGCTCAGTATTAGGCATAGTGCTTTGTGGGAGGGATGGGTGAGTTTTCTTGCCATAAGGCATGACCACAATACTGACAGAGTACTAGTAAATAGAACAAAAGGGGACCGCCAATCACTTCTCGCTTGTTACCAGCCCTTATGGCCGGGAGCAGGAGCTAATATAGCTCAGGAGGGGTGCCCCATATGACGGTTTTATGGGTTCAGGGGGTTTATTTAGAATGAAGGGGAATTGCCAGTTGTACAACATTGATCAAGCAACTTTGAAAGCTTCTACTCTATAGGAACTGATTACAAGCTCGGGTGGACGCTTCAGATATACTGTGAGTCCGTAGTGCTATAATACAATACAATACAATATCATTTCTATAGCGCTTTTCTCCAATAGGACTCAAAGCGCTTAGGCTCTCTCAGATTCACACCTGCTCACACACAAGGGACAGCTCACATTAGGATAGTAAATAAAGTGTCTAGAAAGGTATTGTAATTCACCCACAGGGTAAGATATCCTAAAAGCTCATAAACTCCTAACTTTTCCACCCAGTTATTGTCCAAACTTGGTCTGTTGGAGGATAGTTGGTCATGTGTACAATTGACAAACGACTAGATGTTCAACTGTTAACAGGCGGTTTGCCTGATGCAACTGGCAGATCATCTCAAAGACTGTTGGGCTGACACTGTGCAGTTGGCCACGTGTGTACAAGTCGTTTGAACGACTTGTGCTTGTTTTGAATGCAGCCATATCGTGCAGTCCATTGTTCCGCTTACGCGGGTAGTATGCCAATGAGTTGGTCTTTCAGTTGATTGGTGCGCAGAAAATACAAGTCGTGCAATCGCCATGTCGTCGGGTTGGGCGTGAGCTTTTGTTGGATGTGTGTACGAACCTTTACTGAACTTCAATGGAAGCTCAAGGTGAAAGATTAAAGTGTACAGAGCTGATGAAAGCTGAAAGTTTTATACATACCTGGGGCTTCCTCCAGCCATATGTGCACGGATCGCTCCCACGCCGCCGTCCTCAGCCTTCTGTATCGCCGGTACCGGGTTCCGTAACTTCGGCCAGTCTGCGCAAGTCGGGGTATCTCTCCTGCGGCTGCCAGAGAGATACGTAGAGAGCACACTTCTCTTACGTCAGACTGACCGTGACTGGCCAAAGTTACGGGACCCGGTACCGGCGATACAGAAGGCAGCGTGGGAGCGGTCCGTGCACAGATGGCTGGAGGAAGCCCCAGGTATGTATAAAACTATTATTGTATATCGTCTGTTTTCCTTTAAGGCTATGTTCACAGTGGTCAGTTGCATAATGCATGCATTAAAATGTGAACTGTAATGGAGACTGGACATAAGACTTTAATACAAAGCCTGCATGCAGCGAGTTAGAATAACGTGATCCGTTACAACATGTTACTGTGAACAGGCCCATAGAATTGTATGGGCAGTGAGTTGGCATGCAGAATTATTCTGCAATGCAACTGAGCACTGTGAACAGGGCCTCAATGTGCTAAAAAACACTGTAACATAAAATGTCTGCCTCCCCGACATAAGAGATGATTGCCTCTGCGTTCCCCCACACAAACTACATCAAACTGCCCCCTCCCCAACATTTCACCGCTCCAGCACCCAACCTCAAGGCTACCAACAGCGCACCAGGGGTGTCAAACGTAATGTAACGGGCCAAAATCTAAAACCTAGTTTCATTTGGGGGCCAAACCTTAAATTTACTGTCTCAAACCAATCAGTGTAACTATAGTGACCGGGTTGGAAGGGGCTCCTCCCCATTCTGCAGAGTGCATCAGTGTAATATTTACCTGCCCCAGTGTTGCTTCAGGTCTCCTGTGATCTTCTTGGCATCCCATGCTCCATACCTCTGGCTCTGAATGCAGGTCACGTGATCGAAAGATGAGGGTATGGAAGCACAGAGCGTGCGTCTGCTGGGAAAAACAGAAGAGACACTACACACTGCTGGAGCAAGTAATATTACACTACTCCGCTGTGCTACTCTGCAATGTGGGGAGCGTGTGAGATGGGAAAGGGTGTTCTACTAGCCACGTAGGGGGTTTAATCATGGTTGTGTAAAGCTGGCCCCCCTACAATCAGCACAAATAAAAAAATTCCATCATGGTTGGTTAGTGACTTGTATGGGCGGGTACTGCTGTGCCTGTGCTCATTTGTGCCTCAAAAATAATCTTTCTATCTTTTATAGTTTTTGAGATATTCACGTTTTTATAAAGGTCAAAAGTTCACTCAGCCCCCCCCCCCCTAACATTGCAAAGACTGAGTGAACTTTTGACCTTTATAAAAACGTGAATATTTCAAAAGCTGTAAAAGATAGAAAGATTATTTTTGAGGCACAAATGAGCACATGCACAGCACTAACCCCACCCCCAAACACACACACCAGTTTCATGCCTGTATGTTGTTGTACGGGGGCTGGGTGATGTTGTTGTTTTGGAAATAAGTGGTATTATATTCAAAACGAAAGCAGCACATATCTTACATTTTAGCTGCACAGATGGGCACAAAAGCAGCACTAACCAATCATAATGGATTTTTTGTGCTGATAGTAGGGGGGCAGCTTCACTGAGCTTTTGATCGAACAAGGGGGCCCTGTGCTAATTGCACTGCGGGGTCCCATGGGTTGTTGCTGCACTCCTACCCGGGCGCTCCTCTGGATGGGAGGGCAGTGTGGTCGCTCTTGCTGCTTACAATGATGCACATTTGAAGCTCTGCAGGGCCACATAACATGGCAAGGAGGGCCACATTTCCTACATGGTGGGCTGGCCATGGGTGCTTGCCAGCTATCTGCACACTTCTAGACGGGAGGCACCAAAAGTAAAAGGACAAAGAAGAAGGTAAGTGGTAGTACTAACCTCAACAGAAGTTAGTTACTTTATCAGTGGCAAAGTGTTCTGGGGACTGCTGCCCACCCCTACAGGTCAATCAGGAGTATTGCTATGTATAGAAGTGCTCAATTAAGCATTACTAATGAAATGGGCAATAGTCCACGAAATGCATTGTATGAGTTAAACCTTTACCTGGTTAGTCTACCACTTGCCCCGTTGTTTGGCCCATGACACACTTCAGCAGACTGGTGTGGCTCAGATCAGATTGCGATGACCCACATTTCTGTTCTTTTAAGGGAACCTAAACTGAGAGAGACCACTTGAGGACCACAGGCTTAAAGGGATATGGATGTTTCCTTTTAAACAATACCAGTTGCCTGGCAGTCCTGCTGATCTCTTTGGCTGCAGTAGTGTCTGAATCACACACCTGAAACAAGCATGCAGCTAATCCAGTCTGGCTTCAGTCAGAGCACCTGATCTGCATGCTTGTTCAGGGGCTGTGGCTAAAAGTATTAGAGACACAGGATCAGCAGGAGAGTCGGGCAACTGGTATTATTTTAAAAGGAAAAATCCATATCCTCAGTTTAGGTCCCCTTTAAAGGGAACCTGATGTACCTTAAAAAAAAAAAAAGCTTCACTTACCTGGTCCTCCGAGCAGCCCCCTGCACCTGTACCCCCCGCGCCGGGACAAACCGATCCTTCGGTCTTTCTACCAGTCCCCTGCAGCCATCCTGTGTCTGCGCCAGGACAAACCAATCCTCTGTTCCAGCGTCGTGACACAGTTTCATATTCTCAGTTGAGGGCCACTGTGCCTGCGAGGGTGAAATGAGGATGCACTATGGGCCAGTGCCACGCAGGTGCCGTGGCCGTCAACTTGCAAAACTGAGCCGTGGCGGGGGAGCAGAGGATCTTTGAGTGACAGGGCGGGCACAAGCCAGCTGCAAACTCTGGGAGAGCCCCAGGTAAGGGAAACTTTTTTTAAGGTATTTCAGGTTCCCTTTAAAGTAACCCTGTTAGTAGGAGGGATATGGACGCTGCCATATATATTTTCTAATAACCAGTCTTAAGACAGAGACCTGCTGTAATATCCCCACAATCTCACTTAAACAATGACAGGAGCAGTCCTGTTGACAAGTGATAAATTGATAAAAATGGAATGAAAATGAGATCTGGCATTAGAGGAAAGCCTGCAGTGTAACGGCTCACCTGCTCCGGCCGGCCTGCGCTCCTTCATATGTGGCTCCGTGCGCTCCAGGCTTCAGCCATCACAGAGCTGCCTCTCCACCGCCACCTGTAGCATGTTATTATGTATGGTATCCGCCAGGTCACACAGGAGAGGCGCCCCCGTGAGGATGAAAATGAGATCTGGCATTAGAGGAAAGCTCACAGTGTAGCGGCTCACCTGCTCCGGCCGGCCTGCGCTCCTTCATATGTGGCTCCGTGCGCTCCAGGCTTCAGCCTCACAGGGCTGCCTCTCCACCGCCACCTGTAGCATGTTATTATGTATAGTATCCGCCAGGTCACACAGGAGAGGCGCCCCCGTGAGGATGAAAATGGAAGTGCCACGAATGTATGGAGGAGCTCATGTCAGCCGGAAGAGGTGAGTGAGCTGCTACACTGCAGGGACCTCGAGGGCCAAGATAAAGTGTGGGGAGACCTGGAGGGGCCCAGCAGTGTGAGAAGGGGCTGGCTCCATTGCCCAGGTTGACTGTATGGTAGCGCCGGCCCAGTCTACAGTACCTGTTGCTGCTTTACTGCAGAGTCTGGACACATCATGTGACATACTGAAGACACAAAACACAGGAAGACAAAAAGAACGAGGAGCGATGGACATTACTGCAGCCAAGCTACGTCCTTTAATGTCAAACTAGAAAATAATGACAAACAGATGACAAGTTACAGTCTTCAAAACGCAACAGAAGACCAAAACATTTTTAAAATTCAAATCTGTTCCAGGAATGTCTCTTTTTCTAACAAAGAGAAGATAAATCTCAAATTGTTTCCCCTCCACTGACCTCAAACTATAAAACTTCACAAACAAGTTTCCAGGAGGAAGTTGTGAATCAGGATGATACAATCTATCAGCTAACCTTAAAGGGAACCCGAGGCGACAGGGATATGGAGGCTGCCATATTTATTTCCTACAATACAAAACAATACCAGTTGCCTGGCAGTCCTGATCCTCTGCCTCTTAACCACTTGCCGACCGCACACTCATAACGCGCGTCGGCAAAGTGGCAGCTGCAGGACCAGCGACGCAGTTCTGCGTCGCCAGCTGCAGGCTACTTAATCAGGAAGCAGCTGCTCGCGCGAGCGGCTGCTTCCTGTCAATTCACGGCGGGGGGCTCCGTGAATAGCCTGCAGGCCGCCGATCGCGGCTCGCAGGCTAAATGTAAACACAAGCGGAAATAATCCGCTTTGTTTACATTTGTACAACGCTGCTAACAGTAGCAGCGTTGTACCAGATCAGCGATTCCCGGCCAATCAGCGGCCGGGGTTCGCTGTCACATGACAGGCAGGAGCCTGTTAGAGGCTGCACAGGACAGATCCGTTCCTGTGCAGCCTCGGATCTCCGGGGAAGAGAGGGAGGGGGGAATTTCGCCGCGGAGGGGGGCTTTGAGGTGCCCCCCCGCAACACCCAGGCAGGCAGGAGCGATCAGACCCCCCCCCAGCACATCATCCCCCTAGTGGGGAAAAAAGGGGGGCGATCTGGTCGCTCTGCCTGGTGTTTGATCTGTGCTGGGGGCTGCACAGCCCACCCAGCACAGATCAGCTAAAACAGCGCTGGTCCTTAACCACCCTGGCGTTCTATTAAGATCGCCAGGGCGGCTGCATGAGGGTTTTTTTTAAATAAAAAAAAAACTATTTCATTTTGCATGAAAGCCCACTAGATGGCGCTCCGGAGGCGTTCTTCTGATCGCCTCCGGCGGCCAAAAAGTAACACGGAAGGCCGCAATGAGCAGCCTTCCGTGTTTTGCTTACTTCGTCGCCATGGCGACGAGCGGAGTGACTTCATGGACGTCAGCCGACGTCCTGACGTCAGCCGCCTCCGATCCAGCCCTTAGCGCTGGCCGGAACTATTTGTTCCGGCTGCGCAGGGCTCAGGCGGCTGGGGGGACCCTCTTTCGCCGCTCCTCGCGGCGGATCGCCGCAGAGCGGCGGCGATCGGGCAGCACACGCGGCTGGCAAAGTGCCGGCTGCGTGTGCTGCTCTTTATTTGATCAAAATCGTCCCAGCAGGGCCTGAGCGGCACCCTCTGGCGGTAATGGACGAGCTGAGCTCGTCCATACCGCTAAGGTGGTTAAGGGGGGGGGGGGGGGGTAAAGGCTGGGTCATCAAGTGGTTAAAAGGGCACTATGGCGAAAAATTGTAAAATTTAAAATATGTGCAAACAGATACAAATAAAAATATGTTTTTTCCAGAGTAAAATGAACCATAAATTACTTTTCTCCTATGTTGCTGTCACTTACAGTAGGTAGTAGAAATCTGACAGAAGTGACAAGTTTTGGACTAGTCCATCTCTTTATAGGGGATTCTCAGAGATTTATTTATTTTCAAAAGCACTTAGTGAATGGCAGTTGCTCTGTCCAACTGCCTAAAAACTGTAGCGAGCTGGGAGGCTGGCCAGCATCATTGTTCAAATGCTTTTTAGGGAATATCTTTTTAAAGAATAAAAGCCTTGCTGAGAATCCCCCATGAGGAGATGGACTAGTCCAAAACCTGTCGCTTCTGTCAGATTTCTACTACCTACTGTAAGTGACAGCAACATAGGAGAAAAGCAATTTATGGCTCATTTTACTCTGGAAAAAATGTACTTATTTGTCTCTGTTTGCACATTTTCAATTTTTTCGCCATAGTGGTCCCTTAAACATTTAGCCATAGAGCAGGCATGGGCAAACTTGGCCCTCCAGCTGTTAAGGAACTACAAGTCCCACAATGCATTTGCCTTTATGAGTCATGACCGTGGCTGTAAGACTGCGGCAATGCATTGTGGGACTTGTAGTTCCTTAACAGCTGGAGGGCCAAGTTTGCCCATACCTGCCATAGACCCTGAACAAGCATGCAGAGGATTAGTCACTCTGAAGATCAGCAAGGCTGCCAGGCAACTGGTATTGTTTACAAGGAAATAAATATGGCAGCCTCCACATCACTCTCACCTCAGGTTCCCTTTAAAAGATTCAGAGGGTACAGCTCCGCCCATGCTGGACTAGTCATCATCACTACCTCCTGATCCAAACTTCCTGTCTTATCTGATGATTTAGGGCTAATTTTTTGCCCTTTTTTCAAGCGCAGCCGATTTTCAAAATCACCCTAAAAGCGCTTATGCAATGACTCCCTATGAGAGAGCTCACATCTGAGCGGGTTCGTTTCTGATCCACTCAGCAAAGCGATGCCTGTGCCATTTTCTGAGACAATATTGCTATAATGGAAGGTATAGGAAAAACACAAAACGATCACAAAACCGCTTTGTGCAGCGAATTTTTAAAAGTAAATACATTGTATTTATTATTTTCTAAGTCAAAGAGTTCACTTCCTGATTTGCGTCAGAGAGTAAATTTAAAAACCGCACTGGAAAAGCACTTTTACCAAAACCGCAGCGTGCAGCGGAGCACTGGGTGGGTAAATGCCGCACAAAATCGCAAAACAGTTGCATTTGCGATTACAATTTTAGATGTGAATGAGGCCTAACACAGAACAATACTGAACTGCCACGGTCTCGACAAGCTGGCATGTCAGTGAATAGCACAGTCCTTAAGAGACCTATCCAGGTGTGTAAACAACAGAGAACTGACATAAGACCGATTGCGGTCCCCTGCTCATCTCCATCGCACATCACTGCTTGCTATAGTGACACAAATAACCAAGGTCAAGAAAAAGCAAACATTGTTATGAATTCACAGTAGTTTCGCCAAACATTGGCTTGGTCAAGCAGAGAAACAAAATATCCAACTGGAAGTCCCGTTGACCCGGGAGGTTACGTCACACGATGATCGGCTGAAACACTCGGCCGCTGGAGGTGACAACAATGTTCTAAATGAGAACTCTGCACAGCGCTGATTCCGTGAGATTCTTCAGCCTGTTTCCATCGAGGAGGGCAATATTGGCACCTTTCATTCACTGCTTGGCCTGCCTATGCCCCATACAATACTGGAGCGCAGTCTGGAACAACCTGGAGAAATAAGGACAGGTCAAGAAAAGCACAGTAGACCTAATTCCCACTTTCCCACTGAAAGGTTAAAAAAACACAAAATGTTTGACTTACCTGGGGCTTCTGCCAGCCCCGTGCAGCCTTCCTGTCCCGCGCCGGACCTCCACGAACCTCCGTTCTCCCACCGCCAGCTAGTTTCATTTCCACACAACTGCGCCTGCGCGCACCAAGCCACACGTAGCTTTCTTTGTGCTCCCGCCCGCTACAGCGTCTTGCACTATTAGCACAGGATGCTATTGTGGGCTGGAACGCAAAGAAAGATACGTGTGGCTCGGGGCGTGCAGGCGCAATTGTCGTCGACTTACAAGTCAACGTTATGACCGAACCGAAAGTAGCTGGCAGCAGGAGAACGGAGGATCATGAAGGAACGGCACGGGACAGGAAGGCTGCAAGGGATGGGAGGACGGAGGATCATGGAGGACCAGCGTGGGAAAGGAATGCTGCACGGGGCTGGCGGCGGGAGAACGGAGGATCGTGGAGGACTGACACGGGACAGGAAGGGTGCATGGGGCTGGCAGCAGGGGAACGGAGGATCAGGGAGGACCGGCGGGAGACAGGAAGGCTGCACGGGGCTGGAGGCCGGAGAACGGAGGATCAGGGAGGACCGGCGCGGGATAGGAAGATTGCACGGGGCTGGCAGCGGGAGAACGGAGGATCAGAGAGGACCGGCGTGGGACAGGAATGGTGCAAGGGGCTGGAGGCCGGAGAACGGAGGATCAGAGAGGACCGGCGCGGGACAGGAAGGTTGCACGGGGCTGGCGGCGGGAGAACTGAGGATCAGGGAGGACCGGCGCGGGATAGGAAGGCTGCAAGGGGCTGGAGGCGGGAGAACGGAGGATCAGGGAGGACCGGCGCTGGACAGAAAGGGTGCACGGGGCTGGCGGTGGGAAAACGGAGGATCAGGGAGGACCAGCGCGGGACAGGAAGGCTGCACGGGGCTGGCGGCGGGAGAACGGAGGATCAGGGAGGACCAGCGCGGGACAGGAAGGCTGCACGGGGCTGGCGGCGGGAGAAAGGAGGATCAGGGAGGACCGGCGCGGGACAGGAAGGCTGCACGGGGCTGGCGGCGGGAGAACGGAGGATCAGGGAGGACCAGCGCAGGACAGGAAGGCTGCACGGGGCTAGCGGCGGGAGAACGGAGGATCAGGGAGGACCAGCGCGGGACAGGAAGGCTGCACGGGGCTGGCGGCGGGAGAACGGAGGATCAGGGAGGACCGGCGCTGGACAGAAAGGGTGCACGGGGCTGGCGGTGGGAAAACGGAGGATCAGGGAGGACCAGCGCGGGACAGGAAGGCTGCACGGGGCTGGCGGCGGGAGAACGGAGGATCAGGGAGGACCAGCGCGGGACAGGAAGGCTGCACGGGGCTGGCGGCGGGAGAAAGGAGGATCAGGGAGGACCGGCGCGGGACAGGAAGGCTGCACGGGGCTGGCGGCGGGAGAACGGAGGATCAGGGAGGACCAGCGCAGGACAGGAAGGCTGCACGGGGCTAGCGGCGGGAGAACGGAGGATCAGGGAGGACCAGCGCGGGACAGGAAGGCTGCACGGGCCTGGCGGTGGGAGAACGGAGGATCAGGGAGGACCAGCGCGGGACAGGAAGGCTGCACGGGGCTGGCGGCGGGAGAAAGGAGGATCAGGGAGGACCGGCGCGGGACAGGAAGGCTGCACGGGGCTGGCGGCGGGAGAACGGAGGATCAGGGAGGACCAGCGCAGGACAGGAAGGCTGCACGGGGCTAGCGGCGGGAGAACGGAGGATCAGGGAGGACCAGCGCGGGACAGGAAGGCTGCACGGGCCTGGCGGTGGGAGAACGGAGGATCAGGGAGGACCGGCGTGGGACAGGAAGGCTGCACGGGGCTGGCGGTGGGAGAACGGAGGATCAGGGAGGACCGGCGCTGGACAGGAAGGCTGCAAGGGGCTAGCAGAAGCCTCAGGTAAGTCAAACACTTTGTTTTTTTTTTACCTTTCAGTTCCGCTTTAAGGTTCCCACACATTTAGCGATGTATGGGTATATCGACCATGAGACAGATCTCTATCTGATCGCAGACACATCTGTTGCCTGTCCATACGATGGTGGCTGATTCACAGGCATCAGCCTTGTGCTGCCGCCTACCTGGCCACCCCCCAAGTGTAAATGACCCTCTCCCCCCAATGCACATGCACCTGTCCAGCTGCTGCTACTCCTGGCCGCCCCCCCCGCTGTCAACCCCAAGTGTCACCATGTGGCACGTGATCACATGGCACGTTTGACATCACACACACTTGCCTGGTGCCACTTGGGGGGGACAGCGACTGTGAGTGCGTCGCATTCAGTGGTCATCGCGATGTTGAACGGTATTTGCCACAAACTTGATAGAGCACTTTCTAACAAGATCTTCCATCATGTCCAATTTTAGCTTAGAAATCTGTTGTATCATTGATCTGGTGGATATGTTGCAGCACTGATTTTCATCCAATTCAATAAAATGATTGAATTGGATGGTTGACTGGGCCGCAATATAGGTAGGTGTGTGGCCACATTTACATAGGGTGGAATTCTAGACAAGCATCAAAAGAAGGCAGGAGTTGGCGCAGCACCAAGGAATCTACAAACTCAACTGGTCAGATACACATGTGGTGTATATGGAGTGTATGTATGAAAGATTACTGTTCACATCACATCTGATCTACAGTGGTTTGCAAAAGTATTCGGCCCCCTTGAAGTTTTCCACATTTTGTCACATTACTGCCACAAACATGAATCAATTTTATTGGAATTCCACGTGAAAGACCAATACAAAGTGGTGTACATGTGAGAAGTGGAACGAAAATCATACATCATTCCAAACATTTTTTACAAATAAATAACCATAAAGTGGGGTTTGCGTAATTATTCAGCCCCCTGAGTCAATACTTTGTAGAACCACCTTTTGCTGCAATTACAGCTGCCAGTCTTTTAGGGTATGTCTCTATCAGCTTTGCACATCTAGAGACTGAAATCCTTGCCCATTCTTCTTTGCAAAACAGCTCCAGCTCAGTCAGATTAGATGGACAGCGTTTGTGAACAGCAGTTTTCAGATCTTGCCACAGATTCTCGATTGGATTTAGATCTGGACTTTGACTGGGTCATTCTAACACATGGATATGTTTTGTTTTAAACCATTCCATTGTTGCCCTGGCTTTATGTTTAGGGTCATTGTCCTGCTGGAAGGTGAACCTCCGCCCCAGTCTCAAGTCTTTTGCAAACTCCAAGATTTTCTTCCAAGATTGCCCTGTATTTGGCTCCATCCATCTTCCCATCAACTCCGACCAGCTTCCCTGTCCCTGCTGAAGAGAAGCACCCCCCGAGCATGATGCTGCCACCACCATATTTGACAGTGGGGGTGGTGTGTTCAGAGTGATGTGCAGTGTTCGTTTTCCGCCACACATAGCGTTTTGCATTTTGGCCAAAAAGTTCCATTTTGGTATCATCTGACCAGAGCACCTTCATCTGACCAGAGGACTTCTTATTCTTTTCTGTTAACAATGGCTTTCTTCTTGCTACTCTTCCATAAAGGCCAACTTTGTACAGTGCAGGACTAATAGTTGTCCTATGGTCAGATTCCCCCACCTGAGCTGTAGATCTCTGCAGCTCGTCCAGAGTCACCATGGGCGTCTTGACTGCATTTCTGATCAGCGCTCTTCTTGTTCGGCCTGTGAGTTTAGGTGGACAGCCTTGTCTTGGTAGGTTTACAGTTGTGCCATACTCCTTCTATTTCTGAATGATCGCTTGAACAGTGCTCTGAACTTTGACTGGGCCATTCTAACACACGGATATGCTTTGTTTTAAACCATTCCATTGTTGCCCTGTTTAGGGTCGTTGTCCTGCTGGAAGGTGAACCTCCGCCCCAGTCTCAAGTCTTTTGCAGACTTCAAGAGGTTTTCTTCCAAGATTGCCCTGTATTTGGCTCCATCCATTTTCCCATCAACTCTGACCAGCTTCCCTGTCCCTGCTGAAGAGATGCACCCCCCGAGCATGCTGCTGCCACCACCATATTTGACAGTGGGGATGGTGTGTTCAGAGTGATGTGCAGTGTTAGTTTTCCGCCACACATAGCGTTTTGCATTTTGGCCAAAAAGTTCCATTTTGCTCTCATCTGACCAGAGCACCTTCTTCCACATGTTTGCTGTGTCCTCCACATAGCTTGTGGCAAACTGCAAACGGGACTTCTTATGCTTTTCTGTTAACAATGGCTTTCTTCTTGCCATTCTTCCATAAAGGCCAACTTTGTACAGTGCATGACTAATAGTTGTCCTCTGGACAGATTCCCCCACCTGAGCTGTAGATCTCTGCAGCTCGTCCAGAGTCACCATGGGCCTCTTGACTGCATTTCTAATCAGCGCTCTCCTTGTTTGGCCTGTGAGTTTAGGTGGATGGCCTTGTCTTGGTAGGTTTACAGTTGTGCCATACTCCTTCCATTTCTGAATGATCGCTTGAACAGTGCTCCGTGGGATGTTCAAGGCTTTGGAAATCTTTTTGTAGCCTAAGCCTAAATTTCTCAATAACTTTATCCCTGACCTGTCTGGTGTGTTCTTTGGACTTCAGGGTGTTGTTGCTCCCAATATTCTCTTAGACAACCTCTGAGGCCGTCACAGAGCAGCTGTATTTGTACTGACATTAGATTACACACAGGTGCACTCTATTTAGTCATTAGCACTCATCAGGCAATGTCTATGGGCAACTGACTGCACTCAGACCAAAGGGGGCCGAATAATTATGCACACCCCATATTGCAGTTATTTATTTGTAAAACATGTTTGGAATCATGTATGATTTTCATTCCACTTCTCACGTGTACACCACTTTGTATTGGTCTTTCACATGGAATTCCAATAAGATTGATTCATGTTTGTGGCAGTAATATGACAAAATGTAGAAAACTTCAAAGGGGGGCCGAATACTTTTGCAAACCACTGTATAAAGTTACATTTGAGCTCTGGAGTTATCCTGGAGCCTCTGGAATTACTCTGAAGGTAATTTTAGATCAGCATAACATGTTTGTTACATTGCAGTTCCACCTTTATCTTGTTCTAAACAGTTTTATCTGGTTTTGAAAGCCGAAAACCATACTGTCCATTGCCTGTGCACGAGGTGTCCACGCTTGGCTGTGTTGCATTGCGCAGAAGCAGATATCATAGGCTTGTACTGTGATCATGGACCTATGACAGCGACCGTATATGTGCTTGCGTGTGTTATGGTTTAGGGAGTATAATTGGGTTTGGAAAACGCCTGGACTCCGGGACTTTTCTGCTGAGACCAACAGACATGATGGATTGTGTTGCTAGGTGTTTTCCCCTACGGAGGATTGACGGAGTCCCCTCTTCCTTGGGTGATGTTGCTACAACACTTGGTAAATAATGTTGTTGCATGGTTACTCATAATTACTAGCCCTTAAACTATGATCCTGCAAACATTTATAATAGAATTATAGAACAATAAATACTATTATTGTTTGAATTATTCAGTTTTGCCTATATTTCTTTTTAACCTACTATAAGTAGTGTGCGCTTTGTAGCAAGGTTTAAAAACCCCGATGCTTTGGGGCAAAACAACTGGCAAGAAGGGTTGTACTTGTGCAGTGGATGGACACACACCTGGCCACTGTCCAACAGCCATTTCACATCTTCTCCTGCTTCTACTGCTTTCTCGCTTCCACAGTCAGTGCGAGAGGCTCCTTCTCTGGACAGCTTTGAAGGGACTCTGAGCGGTATGGTTTAGAGTTAGAAGACCGTGCATGCGCAGACCTGTCATGCCGGCCGGCGTGATGACGACGAGGGTGTCGCCGGTAATGGGAGTCGCCGGCAGGACATGGAGAGGAGCCAGGAGGAGACCGGGGGACCTCGCGGCCTAAGGTGGGCTGGAGGAGGCCCCAGGTAAGTGAAATTTTAGATTCTAGCTACTGCTCAGGGTCCCTTTAAGAAAAGGCTAAAGACCCACCTCTGAGACTGCATAACGAAGGGTATCAGTGCTTTTAGTCCCCAGGGAGAAAAGCGCTATAAAAATATTATTATTATTCTCTTAGAAGTGGGAAAGAGAGAAACACTCACCTCTCAATCTCCGGAGCGCAGCGTACAAACTGGTGGTTCCAGAAGTTGAAGGTCGGGTTCCTAATCAGCTCCACAAAGGTGACGATAACACCCCAGGGATGTGGCCTGTTTGCAATCAACCGCTCCAGCAGAACTCTGCAATCCAGACAAAGGTTTGATTTGTTAATAGCGCATCATGGACACATTCCACGGCAAATATACCATCGGTTTCACAAGGAACTCCAGTCAAAGAACGGGAGCACATGGCTGAGACACGGGAGCTGCTGGGGACAACAGTGGCAGGAAAGTTGGGCGCCCCATAGAGGCCCATGTAAATACCTACAGATAGCGAAGATGCACGCTTTATGTAGCTGCAGATTGCAAAATTGGTGCGCCGTATCAGTTATGTATAGAGTGCATGGGGGGGCCCCATTGTAAAACTTGCATCGGGGCCCACAGCTTTTTAGCTACACCACTGGTCCTCACCAAGAAATGAACGGACACGTTTTCAAAACCTGAACGGAAGGTCCGGATCTGCTGCATTTTCACGCAACGGATCAGGACCCCGGATACACGGAGGGGTAGTGGCAGGCAATGGGAAAACGGATCCCCCTCTACACAGGCAGATTTGGACACAGAAACGGATCAGTTTCTGTATCACAACCTGGGGGTGGAGGGGTGGAGAGAAGGCCGCCATGCTCGAGGGTGATAGCAGCCAGGACGGGGGTGGCAGCGGTTGGCAGGGAGGGGGAACGTCCCCCCTGCCTCACCTGGGTCCCCCGTCCTGGCTACCCCTCCAGCTACTTTGCACAAAGTAATTAAAATGTTGCTATGCGGCGAGCGGGGAGCTTACCTTCCTTACTTCCTCCGCTCGCTGAGTCGCTTCCTGCAATGCCGCCCTCCAAAGTATAGATGGCGGCATTGCAGGTGCTGATGTGGCGCGCAGAGGAAATAAAGAAGGTAAGCTCCCCGCTCGCCGCATAGCAACATTTTAATTACTTTGTGCAGAGTAGCTGGAGGGGTAGTGGAACGGTACAGCCAGGGGGGGGGGACATCCCCGCTGACCGCTGTCACCCCCGTCCTGGCTGCTATCACCCTCCAGCATAGCGGCCTCCTCCTGGGCATACGTTTCCACGGACTGGAAACGTATGCACCAAAATAGCACAAAAAGTAAAAACGGAGGGGAAAAAAAACAAAAACAAACCGGATCCGTTTCAACTGGATCCGATCTGTCATGGACCTAGTGTGGAGCTAGATTTCTTGTAATTATTATTATTTGGGATTTATGTACAGTATATATACATTTCTATATAGAAGAAGCTGTTATTGCATCTCAAACCAAAAAGTTTATTTCTGGAGTTTCTAACTCATCATAAATACCATATTACAGCAGAGTTTCAGTTATCCGGCAACAATGGGGATCGGCTGATGCTGGATAAGTGGGCTTTCTGGTTACTTGAGACTCAGTGATAAAAATAGGCCCAGCCAATACACCACTATACCCCACTCCATATACATACCATGATCTCTGTATTTAATGTTAAAATATAGTAACTGAAAGTATATTACCTTTGGGGAGCCATGGAACCCAATCTTTAAAGGAAACCTTAACCAAGAGGGATATGGATGTTTCCGTTTAAACAATACCAGTTGCCTTGCAGTCCTGCTGATCTCTTTGGCTGCAGTAGTGTATGAATCACACACCAGAAACAAGCATGCAGCTAATCCAGTCTGACTTCAGTCAGAGCACCTGATCTGCATGCTTGTTCAGGGGCTGTGGCTGAAAGTATTAGAGACACAGGGTCAGCAGGAGAGCCAGGCAACAGGTATTATTTTAAAAGGAAAAATCCGTATCCTTCTCCGTTTAGGTTCCCTTTAAGCACAGCAGAGCCCACAAACAGCCCAAGAAGCTGGCCTCGCCACTGTGAGTGCTGCTGGTGATTTCTGCTGGTTGGATGAGACTGCTGGTTCGTTCCTGATAACTGGGATTCTACTGTATTTCCTATTAATGGGTACGAAAGGGGTTGAGGCACCCAAGGATATATAAAACTAAGTGAAAGCAACTAAAATGAAAAAGGAGAGGTGGCTTGCCCCAATAATGACAACTTCATATAACAATGAACTGTATTGTGCACTGACTACGCGTTTCGTGGAACAGAATCCACTTCTTCAGGACAAATACAGTGCCAATGTAAGAGTTCAGCCAGACAAAAGGCTATCCCTCTCTATTTAATGCAGGACACAGTAAATGAGTCACACACCACTTGTGAGGTGCAGAAGCAATAGTGTAATCCAAGAAATTCCAGAGGGTCCACACACTCTTAAGTACCAAATCCTGTTTTATTCAATACTCGTAACACACAACCATTCCACAACCAACAAATTGTTTCGGGGCCCCGAGGGCTCCCCTTTGTCAAGGCAACAGTCCAGAATGGTAACAATGTGCAAAATGCTGAGAGTGGGTGAAATATAAGCAGTCCCATATTGCATAACCACACCCATAACATTCAAAATTGCCACTTAATTAACATAACTAACATATGTAAACACTGCCATACATACAGAGCATAGGCACCATCAACAAGATCAAATAATTAGTACAGTACACCTTGGAACTGTGATGCACTTCATCATCCCGCTGTGATGCCAGTGCGTGCCACCCCTGTGCATAATATCCCACGATCCACCCTGCCAAACGCCTGGTACCAGCCGTTAGGGCAGAAATTCCGCCTCTGCATCGCCGTAAATAGCACCGAGCAAAAGCGAGAGAACTCACCCTCAGCATTTTGCACATTGGCCTCATTTCTGGTAGGGTTATCAAACAAAATACCTCATGTGAGGTAATTTACCTCATGAGGTAACGACATTTAGCAATTCTGGTAGGTTTTATAATTGCAGTATTTGTATAGCGCCTTTCTCCTGTCGGACTCAAAGCGCTTGTTTTAGTCATGTTTTACCTCATGAGGTAAATTATGAGGTAATAATAGCTATTCTCATAGAAATTAGGGGGCATGTTAGCACATCATTTATCGATCAGTTTAAGACCTGCCTGTACCTGGAGGTAAAGTCCATTTGTATGCATTTTGCGGTTTTTAGTGGAGTTCCTATTCAGGCTGTGTAATAGAAAAGAATACTAGTACTCCAAATATTTAAAAAAAAAAATTTTTATAAGTGCTGCCTATAAACATACTATTCATAGGTTTCTACATAATCAAATACACCTCCCCCCTCAAAAATAAACATCTTCCAAAGACTATCCGAATTTATGAAAGACAATTAAAAACTACTATTATTTATTTACTGCAGGCTTACCGCTGAAATACCTCATGTCTTACCTCACTTTATGCATTTACCTCATGTTTTACCTCATGTTCGGAAATGGAGAAAAATATTTCAAAACTGCTAAAAAATGAGGTATTTTACCTACAAAAAAATATTTACCTCACATAGCTGCCAGAATTGAGGCCATTTGTTACCATTCTGTACTGTTGCCTTGACAAAGGGGAGTCCTCGGGACCCCGAAACGGTTCTCTATTTAATAGGTGCATATGATTGTCTCTCTGTACAACAATCTTGCTATAACGGTGGCGTAGTGGTTAGCTCTCTCGCCTTGCAGCGCTGGGTCCCTGGTTCGAATCCCAGCGAGGGCACTATCTGCAAAGAGTTTGTATGTTCTCTCCGTGTCTGTGTGGGTTTCCTCCGGGTACTCCGGTTTCCTCCCACATTCCATAAACATACGGATAAGTAAATTGGCTTCCCCTAAAATTGGCCCTAGACTACAGTACTTACACTACATAATTTTGACATATGGCAATGGTAGGGATTAGATTGTGAGCTCCTTTGAGGGACAGTTAGTGACAAGACAATATATATACATTGTACAGCGCTGCGTAATATGTCGGCGCTATATAAATACTAAATAATAATAATAACTATTGCATGGGAACTTCCAATCTCATACAAACACAGTATTGCCTCAAGTGCAGACACACAGGCAGCCTAACCTGGCGATCTGCTCTCGGATGGCCTCTGTGTTGGCCACAGTGAAGAGATGCAGCATGATGCAGCAGAAGTAGTGGGTGTGGCTGTTGGGGTAGCGCAGCTGATTGGTGATGGCGTTCAGGAAGATGTAGCGCCCTGTGCAGGAGGAAACACACGTCAACTATGAAGACACTGGCAGCCATAACAAAGGTGAAGGCATCGCACAATTATCACCTTCAGTGTCCAGGTCCACCAACAAGTACTGGAAGACGTCCATGTAGGCAGAGTGGGTGACGGTGCTCATTGAGGGTGTGCTGCCTTTGTTGTGGTTGTGCAGTGTGCCCACGTAAATGACTAAAGCATTCATTAGTTGTATGCTGTACCTCTTCCCAGGCTCGTCACATATCTACAAAGGAAACATCAGAAAAAAAATTACTTTGACTAAAAGTCTAAACAGCCCTCAAAACATCAACCCACACTGTGCTTCCTGCACTGACCTGCAGATTACCACGGAGATCTGGCAGGAAGGTGACGGGGGAGCGAGTCTTCAGGTAGGAGTCCAAGTGTCTCTTGAAGTGAGGAGGCATCACTCTGGTGAAGTCTGTGAGGATTCTGGGAGTGATATTAACCTCACTAAGCTTGTCCATCTGTAAGAGGAGAAGCTATGAGAGCCATGTCTCTGTCACCCCACATTCTCACAAGCCATGGTCGGTGTGCTAAGGTGACCAAACATCACTCAATGTACCACCATAACAACCGTTAGATAAATTCAGATTCGATTAGAAAGGGATCTATTGCCTGCCCATACACTGCTGGAGCATACCTGGAGATCTGGGTGGAGCGGGTCTGGGATCTTCATGCTGTGAAGGTGGGCATACCTGGAGATCTGGGTGGAGCGGGTCTGGGATCTTCATGCTGTGAAGGTGGGCATACCTGGAGATCTGGGTGGAGCGGGTCTGGGATCTTCATGCTGTGAGGGTGGGCATACCTGGAGATCTGGGTGGAGCGGGTCTGGGATCTTCATGCTGTGAGGGTGGGCATACCTGGAGATCTGGGTGGAGCGGGTCTGGGATCTTCATGCTGTGAGGGTGGGCATACCTGGAGATCTGGGTACAGCGGGTCTGGGATCTTCATGCTGTAAGGGTGGGCATACCTGGAGATCTGGGTGGAGCGGGTCTGGGATCTTCCTGCTGTGAGGGTGGGCATACCTGGAGATCTGGGTGGAGCGGGTCTGGAATCTTGATGTTCTGAGGGTGGGCATACCTGGAGATCTGGGTGGAGCGGGTCTGGGATCTTCATGCTGTGAGGGTGGGCATACCTGGAGATCTGGGTGGAGCGGGACTGGGATCTTCATGCTGTGAGGGTGGGCATACCTGGAGATCTGGGTGGAGCGGGTCTGGGATCTTCATGTTCTGAGGGTGGGCATACCTGGAGATCTGGGTGGAGCGGGACTGGGATCTTCATGCTGTGAGGGTGGGCATACCTGGAGATCTGGGTGGAGCGGGTCTGGGATCTTCATGTTCTGAGGGTGGGCATACCTGGAGATCTGGGTGGAGCGGGTCTGGGATCTTCATGCTGTGAGGGTGGGCATACCTGGAGATCTGGGTGGAGCGGGTCTGGGATCTTCATGTTCTGAGGGTGGGCATACCTGGAGATCTGGGTGGAGCGGGTCTGGGATCTTCATGCTGTGAGGGTGGGCATACCTGGAGATCTGGGTGGAGCGGGTCTGGGATCTTCATGCTGTGAGGGTGGGCATACCTGGAGATCTGGGTGGAGTGGGTCTGGGATCTTCATGCTGTGAGGGTGGGCATACCTGGAGATCTGGGTGGAGCGGGTCTGGGATCTTCATGTTCTGAGGGTGGGCACACCTGGAGGTCTGGGTGGAGCGGGTCTGGGATCTTCATGTTCTGAGGGTGGGCATACCTGGAGATCTGGGTGGAGTGGGTCTGGGATCTTGATGTTCTGAGGGTGGGCATACCTGGAGATCTGGGTGGAGCGGGTCTGGGATCTTCATGCTGTGAGGGTGGGCATACCTGGAGATCTAGGTGGAGTGGGTCTGGGATCTTGATGTTCTGAGGGTGGGCATACCTGGAGATCTGGGTGGAGCGGGTCTGGGATCTTCATGCTGTGAGGGTGGGCATACCTGGAGATCTGGGTGGAGTGGATCTGGGATCTTCATGCTGAGGGTGGGCATACCTGGAGATCTGGGTGGAGTGGGTCTGGGATCTTCATGTTATGAGGGTGGGCATACCTGGAGATCTGGGTGGAGCGGGTCTGGGATCTTCATGTTCTGAGGGTGGGCATACCTGGAGATCTGGGTGGAGCAGGTCTCAGATCTTCATGCTATGAGGATGGGTGTGATGATATATGTGGTGATGATGATATGTACAGTAATATGCAGAACATGGGTACCGTTTTTTTATTAGTATCTAAAGTAGCCTCCATCTTGTGTGTCTACTTCACATGTGTGGGGCTATGAAATATTGTGGTGTCGCCTGGAAATAGTACATTTGCATCTGAAGGTGAATTCTTGTGAACAGCAGAGCAGGAACTGCTAAATTAACTTGCTAGCTTCGGGCAAGGAAATGGCTCATTTGGCCACTAGCCAGTCATGTCCTCACCTTTGATCTGCTGTGAAATACTGTATCAGATGTGTACTATTGTCACCTGGCTCAAAGAAGCTGCTAATGTGAGTTCCTTATGTAATTAGATAATGACCCCTCTTTTGTCCGGCACCCTGCAAAGGTGTTGCATTGCTTTGAACTCTGTATTCATGTAAACAGTTACCGTATATACTCGAATAAAGTCGACCCCGTGTATAAGTCGACCCCCAAACTTTGACCGTCACAAAGGTGGATTTTTCCAATTATTCAAGTATAAGTCTATAGGTAAGTCTATAGGTAAGCCAGCCAGGTATGTGCCTCCAGTATAGGTAGCCAGCATAGGTAGGCAGCCAGGTATAGTTGCCCCAGTATAGGAAGGTAGCCAGTATAGTTGCCAGTAGCATAGGTAGGTAGCCAGTATAGTTGCTAGTAGCATAGGTAGGTAGCCAGTTTAGCTGCCATTAGCATAGGTAGGTAGCCAGTATAGTTGCCAGTAGCATAGGTAGGTAGCCAGTATAGTTGCCAGTAGCATAGGTAGGTAGCCAGTATAGTTGCCAGTAGCATAGGTAGGTAGCCAGTACAGTTGCCCCCACGTATAGGCTGCAACGGTGGGGAGAGCGGGCATGGAGGCAAACATCTCAGGGCTAACAGGAAACTCTGGAATTTACATATGACAGCCTGCTGGAAGTGTGTCAAGTGTTTTGAAGTCCTTTTGATACAATTTTACCTGTGGAAATTAGATCTATGGGAGATGGGAAATCTCTGAAAAATCTAAAGTGGGACAGGAAAAACCTTTGAACTTTGTATATCAAAGGATATGACAAGCATTTTGGGCAAACCTTCGGAGGCAGGTTGGACTTGTACCCCCAGGCCCCAAATGGGCCTATAAGAACCCGCACAGGTCCTTCACAACTCGTAGTTCTTTGGAGATAGCAACGACGCTAGGACAACCTGGTTCCTGACCAGACCGCGTGCTCCACGCAAACAATGCTCTGTTTATGCTGGTAACGTTTATTCCCATTTTATTTTATGCAAACTGTCTTGTGGTGTATCTTTGTAACTTTTATTTTGTAATTTTTACTTTGTTTTTTGTAAATCTTGTGTATATATTATTTTCTGCATTGTTCCACTCTTTTCTGGAATATTAAATCGTTATTTAATAAGTTTGACTTCTGCTGTACTAAGCCAACTCTCCTAGTCTAGAGAGACTGCAGTGTAATTTACGTTACAAATTCAGTGCCTGATTGTGCCTTGCTACTGTACGATTGTGCTGTGTGCGTGGCGTTCCCGTATTCGGCCTAAAGCGCAAAGCTGACCTGAATAAGAAAACGCGGACTGTGTGCAGATCACTCGACAGCAGAGTGGGAATCGTGGAAGGGTCTAGCAGCAGCTAGTGGAGGCAGTGAGAAGTGCTTTGAGGGGCGGCAGCCTTGTTGTAGCTTGACTAAGGCTGCTTCCCTCTTGATCTGGTCAAACCCACAGTCGGGAACCGTATCTGCAGGCTTGCTGCGGGGGCCACTTCCTGACATAATTGGTGGCAGTGGTGGGATCGTTTAGTACATTAGTACGCAGTTTAGCTCGCTATTCTGAGTACTAAAGGCTGGAAGCTTGCTAGAAGCGACTAGCTTACAGAAATCTTCTCAGTGCAGAATCTATATACTTTTTTTTCACAAGGATACACACTTGGCATTTTGCTTCCCCTCCCCCTTTTTTAATTTTATTTGTCAATACGATGGCTCAGAAAGCATCCAGCTATGCAAGACCAAGCAAAGAGATGCTAATCAACCTGTGTGAGTACAGAGGCATCGAGACGGCGAGCGGCCAGACTAAGGAGCAGTTAGTTAGTGCCCTCGAGGAGTATGATGAGGCAGAGCAAGCCCGTGCTCCAACGCCAGCAGATGCAGCTCACAACACATCGGAGGAGGAATCGCTCACGCCACAGGATGCGAGTGGAAACAATGTCCTGGATGATCCACCAAATATGGAGATGACATCTCTGGAAGCTGATCTACAGCTACTAGGTTCGGCTGATCCCGAACTGCGCCTAAAGCTGATCCTGGAACAACGGCAAGCAGAGAGGGAAAATCGGCAAGCAGAAAAGGAACGGCAACACCAGCTGGAGCTGGCTAATCTTCAGCAGCAGAACCGGTCTGCTGGACCCGCAGAACGCGAAGGTGAGCGAGTCCACAGAATCCCCCTGGATAAGTTCCCTGCTATGGACAAGGACTCTGACATAGACACTTTCCTACAGGGGTTTGAAAGGACTTCTCGGCAGTATGGGGTGCCCCGAGAGCAGTGGGCAAGGTATCTCACACCAGGGCTGAGAGGCAAGGCCCTGGAGGCGTTTGTGAGTCTCCCCCAGGAGGAAGAAGTGGACTTTGAGGCAATTAAGCAAGTCATCATTACGCGATACCACCTCACACCAGAGGTGTATCGCAAACGTTTCAGTATCTAAGGTAGCCTCCATCTTGTGTGTCTACTTCACGTGGGGGGCTATGAAATATTGTGGTGTCGCCTGGAAATAGTACATTTGCATCTGAAGGTGAATTCTTGTGAACAGCAGAGCAGGAACTGCTAAACTGACTTGCTAGCTTCAGGCAAGGAAACGGCTCATTAGGCCACTAGCCAGTCATATGCCCTCACCTTGATCTGCTGTGAAATACTGTCTCAGATGTGTACTATTGTCACCTTGCTCAAAGAAGATGCTACTGTGAGTTCCTTATGTAATTAGATAATGACCCCTCTTTTGTCCAGCATCCTGCAAAGGTGTTGCATTGCTTTGAACTCTGTATTCATGTAAACAGTTACCTGTTGACCAACTATACAATCTGGGAACTTCAAAGGGCTAACAGGAAACTCTGGAATTTACATATGACAGCCTGCTGGAAGTGTTTTGAAATCCTTTTGATACAATTTTACCTGTGGAAATTAGTTCTATGGGAGATGGGAAATCTCTGAAAGATTAAAAGTGGGACAAGAAAAACCTTTGAAGTTTGCAAATCACAGGATAAGACAAGCATTCTGGGCAAACCTTCGGAGGCAGGTTGGACTTCTACCCCCAGGCCCCAAATGGGCCTATAAGAACCCGCACATGTCCTTCACAACTCGTAGTTCTTTGGAGATAGCAACGACGCTAGGACTAACCTGGTTCCCGACCAGACCGCGTGCTCCACGCAAACAACGCTCTGTTTATGCTGGTAAAATTTATTCCCGTTTTATTTTATGCAAACTGTCTTGTGGTGTCTCTTTGTAACTTTTATCTTTGTAACTTTTATTTTATAATTTTTACGTTGTTTTTTGTAAATCTTGTGTATATATTATTTTCTGCATTGTTCCACTCTTTTCTGGAATATTAAATCGTTATTTAATAAGTTTGACTTCTGCTGTACTAAGCCAACTCTCATAGCCTAGAAAGACTGCAGTGTAATTTACATTACAAATTCAGTGCCTGATTGTGCCTTGCTACTGTACGATTGTGCTGTGTGCGTGGCGTTCCCGTATTCGGCCTAAAGCGCAAAGCTGACCTGAATACGAAAACGCGGACTGCGTGCAGATCACTCGACAGCAGAGTGGGAATCGTGAAAGTGTCTAGCAGCAGCTAGTGGAGGCAGTGAGAAGTGCTTTGAGGGGCGACAGCCTTGTTGTAGCTTGACTAAGGCTGCTTCCCTCTCGATCTGGTCAAATCCGCAGTCGGGAACCGTATCTGCAGGCTTGCCACGGGGTCAGTTCCTGACAATGGGCATACCTGGAGATCTGGGTGTAGCGGGTCTGTGATCTTCATGCTGTGAGGATGGGCATACCTGGAGATCTGGGTGGAGTGAGTCTGGGATCTTCATGTTGTGAGGGTGGGCATACCTGAAGATCTGGGTGGAGCGGGTCTGGGATCTTCATGCTGTGAGGGTGGGCATACCTGGAGATCTGGGTGGAGCGGGTCTGGGATGTTCATGCTGTGAGGGTGGGCATACCTGGAGATCTGGGTGGAGCGGGTCTGGGATCTTCATGCTGTGAGGGTGGGCATACCTGGAAATCTGGGTGGAGCGGGTCTGGGATCTTCATGCTATGAGGGTGAGTATACCTGGAGATCTGGATGGATCGGGTCTGGGATCTACATGTTGTAAAGATGGGCATACCTAGCGATCTGGATGGATCGGGTCTGGGATCTTCATGCTGTGAGGGTGGGCATACCTGGAGATCTGGATGGATCGGGTCTGGGATCATCATGCTGTGAGGGTGGGCATACCTAGAGATCTGGGTACAGCGGGTCTGGGATCTTCATGCTGTGAGGGTGGGCATACCTGGAGATCTGGGTGGAGCGGGTCTGGGATCTTCATGCTGTGAGGGTGGGCATACCTGGAAATCTGGGTGGAGCGGGTCTGGGATCTTCATGCTATGAGGGTGAGTATACCTGGAGATCTGGATGGATCGGGTCTGGGATCTACATGTTGTAAAGATGGGCATACCTAGCGATCTGGATGGATCGGGTCTGGGATCTTCATGCTGTGAGGGTGGGCATACCTGGAGATCTGGATGGATCGGGTCTGGGATCATCATGCTGTGAGGGTGGGCATACCTAGAGATCTGGGTACAGCGGGTCTGGGATCTTCATGCTGTGAGGGTGGGCATACCTGGAGATCTGGGTACAGCGGGTCTGGGATCTACATGTTGTAAAGATGGGCATACCTAGCGATCTGGATGGATCGGGTCTGGGATCTTCATGCTGTGAGGGTGGGCATACCTGGAGATCTGGGTGCAGCGGGTCTGGGATCTTCATGCTGTGAGGGTGGGCATACCTGGAGATCTGGGTGCAGCGGGTCTGGGATCTTCATGCTGTGAGGGTGGGCACTGAGTATCAGATTCCTCAGCTGGATGCAGTGGAGAGGAATGACGTCACAGAAACCGTAGTAGTAATCACACAGGAACTCTGGGAAGTCATGCAGCAAAACCAGAAGGACGCGCAAAGTGCCCTGTACAATACAGATCACACCATACACCTGATCTATTAACCTTCTAGGAGACGAATGACATGTACAGTGCAATTATGTTTAATAAACACAATCTAAAAATGAAAACTGTGCAAAAATGTTAAGGTGATGTTGACCTCAAACTTAAAGGACCCCCGAGGTGACATGTGACATGATGAGATAGACATGTGTATGTACAGTGCCTAGCACACAAATAACTAGGCTGTGTTCCTTTTTTTCTTTCTCTGCCTGAAAGAGTTAAATATCAGGTATGTAAGTGGCTGACTCAGTTCTGACAGGAAGTGACTACAGTGTGACCCTCACTGATAAGAAATTCCAACTATATAACAGTTTCCTAGCAGACAATGGCTTCTGAGAGCAAGAAAGAGATAAAAATGGAAATTTCTTATCAGCGAGGGTCACACTGTAGTCACTTCCTGTCTTCTCCTAAAATGACTTTTTAAGATATCACACAGTTTTATTTTATGTTTAAATCTACTTTTTAAGTTTATACTGTTTTATTGTTTTTGCTCAATGACTCATTCATTGAAGTATGTCAAAGTTAAAATCTGTGAACTATTGACCCTTTTTTATTTCTTTTCTGCTCTCAGAAGCCATTTTCTGCTAGGAAAGTGTGTTATAGTTGGAATTTCTTATCAGTGAGGGTCACACTGTAGTCACTTCCTGTCTGAGTCAGGAATGAGTCAGCCACTTACATACCTGATATTTAACTCTTTCAGGCAGAGAAAGAAAAAAAGGAACACAGCCTAGTTATTTGTGTGCTAGGCACTGTACATACACATGTCTATCTCACCATGTCACCTCGGGTATACTTTAAAGGGAACCTGAAGCGAGAGGTATATGGAGGCTGCCATATTTATTTCCTCTTAACAAAAACCTGT